>NW_027039902.1:0-100000 GCF_034236695.1 Oncorhynchus nerka | reverse complement strand
GGGCCTGAGCCTCTAATCGGCTGTTTATGAATGAACAATGTGTTTTAAACATTGGCAGCCATTTTGGTGTTTAATCAAATAGGCCCAGTGTGTAAATCAAACTGTGGGGAGGTTCTGTGGATATGTTCCCTCCTGTCTATCAACTCTATGCATATAATGCTGTCAATAAGACATGGACTGCGTCCCAAAAGGCACTCTGTTCCCTACATAGTGCACTACTTTTGACCAGAGCACTATGAGCCCTGCTCAGAAGTAGTGCACTATAAAGGGAATGGGTTTCCATTCAGGACCTGTGAAGGAGATACGTTTCTGGTCTCATTCACAAAGACACAGCGCGTTCACTTGGCTTGGAGGGAACAGAAACATGAAGACATTGGATGCTGAGAGAGAGAGAGAGAGAGAGAGAGAGAGAGAGAGAGAGAGAGAGAGAGAGAGAGAGAGAGGGAGAGGGAGAGAGAGAGAGAGAGAGGGAGAGAGAGAGAGAGAGAGAGAGAGAGAGCTTTGCTGTCTGGAATTCAATGTGCCTTAATCGTGTGTGTGGATCACATAGCTGCAGAGGAAGATGTGTAATTAAACATGATGAACAATCCAGGTGAGAGGACAGTGGGTTGTAGTGCGTGGAAACTAACCAGGTGAGAGGACAGTGGGTTGTAGTGTGTGGAAACTAACCAGGTGAGAGGACAGTGGGTTGTAGTGTGTGGAAACTAACCAGGTGAGAGGACAGTGGGTTGTAGTGTGTGGAAACTAACCAGGTGAGAGGACAGTGGGTTGTAGTGCGTGGAAACTAACCAGGTGAGAGGACAGTGGGTTGTAGTGCGTGGAAACTAACCAGGTGAGAGGACAGTGGGTTGTAGTGTGTGGAAACTAACCAGGTGAGAGGACAGTGGGTTGTAGTGTGTGGAAACTAACCAGGTGAGAGGACAGTGGGTTGTAGTGGGAAACTAACCAGGTGAGAGGACAGTGGGTTGTAGTGCGTGAAACTAACCAGGTGAGAGGACAGTGGGTTGTAGTGTGTGGAAACTAACCAGGTGAGAGGACAGTGGGTTGTAGTGTGTGGAAACTAACCAGGTGAGAGGACAGTGGGTTGTAGTGTGTGGAAACTAACCAGGTGAGAGGACAGTGGGTTGTAGTGTGTGGAAACTAACCAGGTGAGAGGACAGTGGGTTGTAGTGCGTGAAACTAACCAGGTGAGAGGACAGTGGGTTGTAGTGTGTGGAAACTAACCAGGTGAGAGGACAGTGGGTTGTAGTGCGTGGAAACTAACCAGGTGAGAGGACAGTGGGTTGTAGTGTGTGGAAACTAACCAGGTGAGAGGACAGTGGGTTGTAGTGTGTGGAAACTAACCAGGTGAGAGGACAGTGGGTTGTAGTGTGTGGAAACTAACCAGGTGAGAGGACAGTGGGTTGTAGTGTGTGGAAACTAACCAGGTGAGAGGACAGTGGGTTGTAGTGTGTGGAAACTAACCAGGTAAGAGGACAGTGGGTTGTAGTGTGTGGAAACTAACCAGGTGAGAGGACAGTGGGTTGTAGTGCGTGGAAACTAACCAGGTGAGAGGACAGTGGGTTGTAGTGCGTGGAAACTAACCAGGTGAGAGGACAGTGGGTTGTAGTGTGTGGAAACTAACCAGGTGAGAGGACAGTGGGTTGTAGTGTGTGGAAACTAACCAGGTGAGAGGACAGTGGGTTGTAGTGTGTGGAAACTAACCAGGTGAGAGGACAGTGGGTTGTAGTGTGTGGAAACTAACCAGGTGAGAGGACAGTGGGTTGTAGTGTGTGGAAACTAACCAGGTGAGAGGACAGTGGGTTGTAGTGTGTGGAAACTAACCAGGTGAGAGGACAGTGGGTTGTAGTGTGTGGAAACTAACCAGGTGAGAGGACAGTGGGTTGTAGTGTGTGGAAACTAACCAGGTGAGAGGACAGTGGGTTGTAGTGCGTGGAAACTAACCAGGTGAGAGGACAGTGGGTTGTAGTGTGTGGAAACTAACCAGGTGAGAGGACAGTTGGTTGTAGTGTGTGGAAACTAACCAGGTGAGAGGACAGTGGGTTGTAGTGTGTGGAAACTAACCAGGTGAGAGGACAGTGGGTTGTAGTGTGTGGAAACTAACCAGGTGAGAGGACAGTGGGTTGTAGTGTGTGGAAACTAACCAGGTGAGAGGACAGTGGGTTGTAGTGTGTGAAACTAACCAGGTGAGAGGACAGTGGGTTGTAGTGCGTGGAAACTAACCAGGTGAGAGGACAGTGGGTTGTAGTGTGTGGAAACTAACCAGGTGAGAGGACAGTGGGTTGTAGTGTGTGGAAACTAACCAGGTGAGAGGACAGTGGGTTGTAGTGTGTGGAAACTAACCAGGTGAGAGGACAGTGGGTTGTAGTGTGTGGAAACTAACCAGGTGAGAGGACAGTGGGTTGTAGTGTGTGGAAACTAACCAGTTGAGAGGACAGTGGGTTGTAGTGTGTGGAAACTAACCAGGTGAGAGGACAGTGGGTTGTAGTTTGTGGAAACTAACCAGGTGAGAGGACAGTGGGTTGTAGTGTGTGGAAACTAACCAGGTGAGAGGACAGTGGGTTGTAGTGCGTGGAAACTAACCAGGTGAGAGGACAGTGGGTTGTAGTGTGTGGAAACTAACCAGGTAAGAGGACAGTGGGTTGTAGTGTGTGGAAACTAACCAGGTGAGAGGACAGTGGGTTGTAGTGCGTGGAAACAATCCAGGTGAGAGGACAGTGGGTTGTAGTGTGTGGAAACTAACCAGGTGAGAGGACAGTGGGTTGTAGTGTGTGGAAACTAACCAGGTGAGAGGACAGTGGGTTGTAGTGCGTGGAAACTAACCAGGTGAGAGGACAGTGGGTTGTAGTGCGTGGAAACTAACCAGGTGAGAGGACAGTGGGTTGTAGTGTGTGGAAACTAACCAGGTAAGAGGACAGTGGGTTGTAGTGTGTGGAAACTAACCAGGTGAGAGGACAGTGGGTTGTAGTGCGTGGAAACTAACCAGGTGAGAGGACAGTGGGTTGTAGTGCGTGGAAACTAACCAGGTGAGAGGACAGTGGGTTGTAGTGTGTGGAAACTAACCAGGTGAGAGGACAGTGGGTTGTAGTGCGTGGAAACTAACCAGGTGAGAGGACAGTGGGTTGTAGTGCGTGTAAACTAACCAGGTGAGAGGACAGTGGGTTGTAGCGCGTGGAAACTAAGTGTTCCCCTGGGATTTCACTCTGCACATTTTTTTCTCTAATTGTCTAAAAATATCAAATGTTTGTGTGTCCTTGTTTTCCCGAGAAAGAGTGTGTGAGACTGAGACAATCTGTTTTTGTTTTTGTACGCAAATATGTGTTTATATGCATTGAGTGTGTTGGTAAATGTGTGTGTTCAGTGAGTGACAGGCCCCAGTCATGTGAAGAGGCTGGACACAGTGTTCCATGCTCCAGTGTGTCCATGCAGCCCAGCGTTAGCCCACACACAGGAACACACAACATGAACACACTCATTTAGCAGTCATTAACCTAGCATAGAACTGAATAGCCCTGCACTCAGCCCTTCCTGTAGCTATCTGTTGTATACATTCCTGTGTTGTGTTTGGTCTATTCTACTGTGATGGGATCCAGCAGACTATGTATAGCACGTCTTTCAGTACCTTCCATTACTCTTCTCATGCAGTTCCCCTTCACTCTCTCTCTTTCCCATGCATACCCTCTGTGTTCTCTCTCCGTGTTCCCTCTTTCTTTCCCTCCTCTCCTTTCTCTCTTTCCCTCCCTCCCTCTTCCATTCTCTTCTCCCTACTTCTTTTCGTATACCTTCTCTCTCTCTTTCCCTTCCTCTTCCCTCTTTCCCTTCATTCCTCTTCTCCTTCTTATCTTGACATACCTCCCTCCCTTCCTTTCTCCCTCCTCTCTCTTTCCCTTCCTCTTCCCTCTTTCCCTTCATTCCTCTTCTCCTTCTTATCTTGACATACCTCCCTCCCTTCCTTTCTCCCTCCTCCCTCTTTCCCTCCATTCCCAGCAGTGTTTCTGAGCTCTGACTAGGACAGTTTAACTAAGCTGTGTGTTTACAGAGCTGGAAGTGTTGCGTCAGTCAAATGTCAACTAGAGTTATCTTTACGCTGCTCCACTCTGCGCCACGCTGCTCCACACTGCTCCACACTGCTCCACTCTGCTCCACTCTGCTCCACACTGCTCCACTCTGCTCCACACTGCTCCACTCTGCTCCACTCTGCTCCACTCTGCTCCACACTGCTCCACTCTGCTCCACACTGCTCCACACTGCTCCACTCTGCTCCACACTGCTCCACACTGCTCCACTCTGCTCCACTCTGCTCCACACTGCTCCACTCTGCTCCACACTGCTCCACTCTGCTCCACACTGCTCCTGCTTTCTGCTCCACACTGCTCCACTCTGCTCCACACTGCTCCACACTGCTCCACTCTGCTCCACACTGCTCCACTCTGCTCCACTCTGCTCCACTCTGCTCCACACTGCTCCACTCTGCTCCACACTGCTCCACTCTGCTCCACACTGCTCCACACTGCTCCACTCTGCTCCACACTGCTCCACTCTGCTCCACACTGCTCCACACTGCTCCACTCTGCTCCACACTGCTCCACACTGCTCCACTCTGCTCCACACTGCTCCACACTGCTCCACTCTGCTCCACACTGCTCCACTCTGCTCCACTCTGCTCCACTCTGCTCCACACTGCTCTGCTCCACACTGCTCCACTCTGCTCCACACTGCTCCACACTGCTCCACTCTGCTCCACACTGCTCCACTCTGCTCCACACTGCTCCACACTGCTCCACTCTGCTCCACGCTGCTCCACACTGCTCCACACTGCTCCACTCTGCTCCACACTGCTCCACTCTGCTCCACACTGCTCCACTCTGCTCCACACTGCTCCACTCTGCTCCACACTGCTCCACACTGCTCCACACTGCTCCACTCTGCTCCACACTGCTCCACTCTGCTCCACACTGCTCCACACTGCTCCACTTTTTTTTTTACAACATTAACAATGTCTACACTGTATTTCTGATCAATTTTATGTTATTTTCCTGTCAAAAACAAGGACATTTCTAAGTGACCCCAAACTTTAGAACGGTAGTGTATATCATACTGTCTACCTTATATACCTCCTACTGTATATCCCTTATATACCATATATACCTTACACGGTGGCTTGCGAAAGTGTTCACCCCCCTTGACATTTTTCCTATTTTGTTGCCTGGAATTAAAATCAACCTGGAATTGTATCATTTGATTTACACAACATGCCTATCACTTCAAAGATGCAAATATTTTTTCTTTTGAAACAAACAAGAAATAAGACCAAAAAAAACTGAAAACTGAGCTTGCATAACTATTCACCCTCCCAAAGTCAAAACTTTGTGGAGACACCTTTTGCAGCAAATACAGCTGCAAGCCTCTTGGGGTATGTCTCTATAAGCTTGGCACATCTAGCCACTGGGGTTGTTGCCCATTCTTCAAGGCAAAACCGCTCCAGCTCCTTCAAGTTGGATGGGTTCCGCTGGTGTACAACAATCTTTAAGTCATACCACAGATTCTCAATTGGATTGAGGTCTGGGCTTTGACTAGGCACTTCCAAGACATTTAAATGTTTCCCTTAAACCACTCGAGTGTTGCTTTAGCAGTATGCTTAGGGTCATTGTCCTGCTGGAAGGTCCTAGTCTCCAATCTGTGGAAGACTGAAACAGGTTTCCCTCAATACTTTCCCTCTATTTAGCGCCATCCATCATTTCTTCATTTCTGACCAGTTTCCCTGCAGATGACAAACATCCCCACAGCATGATGCTGCCACCACCATGTGGATGGTGTCTCGGGGTGATGAGACATGTTGGCCAAAAAGCTCAATTTTAGTCTCGTCTGACCAGAGTACCTTCTTCCATACAGTGGGGCAAAACAGTATTTAGTCAGCCACCAATTGTACAAGTTCTCCCACTTAAAAATATGAGAGAGGCCTGTAATTTTCATCATAGGTACACTATTCAACATAGGTACACTATTCACCAATTTGGACTATTTTGTGTATGTCCATTACATGAAATCCCAATAAAAATCTATTTAAATTACAGGTTGTAATGCAACAAAGTAGGAAAAACGACTAGGGGGATGAATACTTTTGCAAGGCAATGTAAACCTTAGATTGTATACCTTATATATCTCATACTGTATACCTTATACTGTATACCTTATATACCTCATACTGTATATACCGTATATACCTTATACTTTATACCTTATACTGTATATACAGTTTATACCTTATATGCCATATATATCTTATATACCTTATACCTTATATGCCATATATACCTTATATACCATATACCTTATATATCGTATACCGGGGTATTTGGAAATGGCCACTGTTTGGTTTTTCAATACAGTTGAAACTATTTCATTTCAGTTTTTCAATAAATTGTTAACTATTTGTAGCTACTTTTGAAGTAAATACCTGCAGTCAACGTTAGGAGATAAAGCATAGCCATCATATTTCTATGTTTGTCATATAATTACTGTAGCCAGCTACACTTCCTAATGTTTTTCTGAAAGTTAATCTTCCATTTTACCAGAGAGAAGAATGCTGGCTACACCTAGGAAAGTAGCAGAGAAAAGTAGCTCCACATCAGTCAGTGTGCTGTCTGCTGACAGAATGCCCGTTGTATTGAACAGTAGCTCCACATCAGTCAGTGTGCTGTCTGCTGACAGAATGCCCGTTGTATTGAACAGTAGCTCCACATCAGTCAGTGTGCTGTCTGCTGACAGAATGCCCGTTGTATAAAACAGTAGCTCCACATCAGTCAGTGTGCTGTCTGCTGACAGAATGCCCGTTGTATAAAACAGTAGCTCCACATCAGTCAGTGTGCTGTCTGCTGACAGAATGCCCGTTGTATTGAACAGTAGCTCCACATCAGTCAGTGTGCTGTCTGCTGACAGAATGCCCGTTGTATTGAACAGTAGCTCCACATCAGTCAGTGTGCTGTCTGCTGACAGAATGCCCGTTGTATAGAACAGTAGCTCCACATCAGTCAGTGTGCTGTCTGCTGACAGAATGCCCGTTGTATTGAACAGTAGCTCCACATCAGTCAGTGTGCTGTCTGCTGACAGAATGCCCGTTGTATTGAACAGTAGCTCCACATCAGTCAGTGTGCTGTCTGCTGACAGAATGCCCGTTGTATTGAACAGTAGCTCCACATCAGTCAGTGTGCTGTCTGCTGACAGAATGCCCGTTGTATAGAACAGTAGCTCCACATCAGTCAGTGTGCTGTCTGCTGACAGAATGCCCGTTGTATTGAACAGTAGCTCCACATCAGTCAGTGTGCTGTCTGCTGACAGAATGCCCGTTGTATTGAACAGTAGCTCCACATCAGTCAGTGTGCTGTCTGCTGACAGAATGCCCGTTGTATTGAACAGTAGCTCCACATCAGTCAGTGTGCTGTCTGCTGACAGAATGCCCGTTGTATTGAACAGTAGCTCCACATCAGTCAGTGTGCTGTCTGCTGACAGAATGCCCGTTGTATAGAACAGTAGCTCCACATCAGTCAGTGTGCTGTCTGCTGACAGAATGCCCGTTTGTATGAACAGTGAACTCCACATCAGTCAGTGTGCTGTCTGCTGACAGAATGCCCGTTGTATAGAACAGTAGCTCCACATCAGTCAGTGTTGTCTGCTGACAGAATGCCCGTTGTATAGAACAGTAGCTCCACATCAGTCAGTGTGCTGTCTGCTGACAGAATGCCCGTTGTATTGAACAGTAGCTCCACATCAGTCAGTGTGCTGTCTGCTGACAGAATGCCCGTTGTATAGAACAGTAGCTCCACATCAGTCAGTGTGCTGTCTGCTGACAGAATGCCCGTTGTATTGAACAGTAGCTCCACATCAGTCAGTGTGCTGTCTGCTGACAGAATGCCCGTTGTATAGAACAGTAGCTCCACATCAGTCAGTGTGCTGTCTGCTGACAGAATGCCCGTTGTATAGAACAGTAGCTCCACATCAGTCAGTGTGCTGTCTGCTGACAGAATGCCCAAGTTGTATAGAACAGTAGCTCCACATCAGTCAGTGTGCTGTCTGCTGACAGAATGCCCGTTGTATAGAACAGTAGCTCCACATCAGTCAGTGTGCTGTCTGCTGACAGAATGCCCGTTGTATTGAACAGTAGCTCCACATCAGTCAGTGTGCTGTCTGCTGACAGAATGCCCGTTGTATAGAACAGTAGCTCCACATCAGTCAGTGTGCTGTCTGCTGACAGAATGCCCGTTGTATTGAACAGTAGCTCCACATCAGTCAGTGTGCTGTCTGCTGACAGAATGCCCGTTGTATAGAACAGTAGCTCCACATCAGTCAGTGTGCTGTCTGCTGACAGAATGCCCGTTGTATAGAACAGTAGCTCCACATCAGTCAGTGTGCTGTCTGCTGACAGAATGCCCGTTGTATAGAACAGTAGCTCCACATCAGTCAGTGTGCTGTCTGCTGACAGAATGCCCGTTGTATAGAACAGTAGCTCCACATCAGTCAGTGTGCTGTCTGCTGACAGAATGCCCGTTGTATTGAACAGTAGCTCCACATCAGTCAGTGTGCTGTCTGCTGACAGAATGCCCGTTGTATAGAACAGTAGCTCCACATCAGTCAGTGTGCTGTCTGCTGACAGAATGCCCGTTGTATTGAACAGTAGCTCCACATCAGTCAGTGTGCTGTCTGCTGACAGAATGCCCGTTGTATTGAACAGTAGCTCCACATCAGTCAGTGTGCTGTCTGCTGACAGAATGCCCGTTGTATAGAACAGTAGCTCCACATCAGTCAGTGTGCTGTCTGCTGACAGAATGCCCGTTGTATAGAACAGTAGCTCCACATCAGTCAGTGTGCTGTCTGCTGACAGAATGCCCGTTGTATAGAACAGTAGCTCCACATCAGTCAGTGTGCTGTCTGCTGACAGAATGCCCGTTGTATAGAACAGTAGCTCCACATCAGTCAGTGTGCTGTCTGCTGACAGAATGCCCGTTGTATAGAACAGTAGCTCCACATCAGTCAGTGTGCTGTCTGCTGACAGAATGCCCGTTGGTGAATTCTCATCCGAGTGGAGAAGTGCAGCTGAAACAGAATGAGTCTGATGCAGAAATGACAATAAGAAGCATTTTAGATCCGGGTTTATTAAACGCTGCAAGATATTTCTTCTGCGTTTTATTGTTTATTCATGTGTGAAAAATGCAGAATTCTGCTTTAACATGACCCCTAAGTTGAACTTGCTAGTTATCTAAGGTGACGCGTCATCATATTGGGGTAGCTGTCTGCCATGTTTGAGAAGTCAAAGGCCTTTGGATGAGTTATCTGTATCTTGATTTCTTTGTGTTTTTTCTTCTCTGCCCTAGCGACTCCAGACACCACACAGACACAGTGTGTACACATGCTGCTCCAGAGCCAGTACTGTTCTTTTGTGTCCAAACTTTGTTAATTTGCACAATATCTCTAGTTCACATTTGCTTGTACATTTCCAAACTCACCAAAAATGACATTCTGTAGCTCCTACTTATATATGTATATCTTTAGGAGCTGGATTTCCTGTATTTACAATTTGTTTATTTTCCTTTGTGCTCGTTAGCATATTTAGCTAGCAGCCTCCATGGAAATCTGCTATTACTTGTACTACTTTTGTTAGCATTCTGGTAATAGATGTGTCTGTTTGGCGCCCCCTTGTGTACTAAGCCAGTAATACCAGAAGTCCCGGGATGAGAGAAGGACAGTATGACGGTATGAAAATCTGGACACCGCTCAACCCTAATCAGCACACACACAAACACACATACATAGGCATGCTCATACTTAAGACACACACACACACAGGGGCGCATGCATGTATGGCACACATACAGGCATGACACATTCACGTACACACACAAATGCATGTCAGCTATCTGTTGTCAATTCTACTCTCTGCTTTAACCTGTCCTCTCTCCCCTTTCCCTCTCCTCCTCTCTCCCTTAACCTGTCCTCTCTCTCCTCCTCTCTCTAACCTCCTCTCTACTCTAACCTGTCCTCTCTCCCCCTCTCTGCTCTAACCTGTCCTCTCTCCCTCTCCTCCTCTCTGCTCTAACCTGTCCTCTCTCCCCTCTCCCTCTCCTCCTCTCTGCCCTAACCTGTCCTCTGTCCCTCTCCTCCTCTCTGCTCTAACCTGTCCTCTGTCCCTCTCCTCCTCTCTGCTCTAACCTGTCCTCTCTCCCTCTCCTCCTCTCTGCTCTAACCTGTCCTCTCTCCTCCTCTCTGCTCTAATTTGTCCCCTCTCCCTCTCCTCCTCCTCTGCTCTGCTCTAACCTGTCCTCTCTCCCCCTCTCTGCTCTAAGCTGTCCTCTGTCCCTCTCCCCTCTCTGCTCTAACCTGTCCTCTGTCCCTCTCCTCCTCCTCTCTACTCTAACCTGTCCTCTGTCCCTCTCCTCCTCTCTGCTCTAACCTGTCCTCTGTCCCTCTCCTCCTCTCTGCTCTAACCTGTCCTCTGTCCCTCTCCTGGTCTCTGCTCTAACCTGTCCTCTGTCCCTCTCCTCCTCTCTCCTCCTCTCTGCTCTAACCTGTCCTCTCTCCCTCTCCTCCTCTCTGCTCTAACCTGTCCTCTGTCCCTCTCCTCCTCTCTGCTCTAACCTGTCCCTCTCCTCCTCTCTCCTCCTCTCTGCTCTAACCTGTCCTCTGTCCCTCTCCTCCTCTCTGCTCTAACCTGTCCTCTGTCCCTCTCCTCCTCTCTCTCCTCTCTGCTCTAACCTGTCCTCTCTCCCTCTCCTCCTCTCTCCTCCTCTCTGCTCTAACCTGTCCTCTGTCCCTCTCCTCCTCTCTGCTCTAACCTGTCCTCTGTCCCTCTCCTCCTCTCTCCTCCTCTCTGCTCTAACCTGTCCTCTCTCCCTCTCCTCCTCTCTCCTCCTCTCTGCTCTAACCTGTCCTCTGTCCCTCTCCTGGTCTCTGCTCTAACCTGTCCTCTGTCCCTCTCCTCCTCTCTCCTCCTCTCTGCTCTAAGCTGTCCTCTGTCCCTCTCCTCCTCTCTGCTCTAACCTGTCCTCTGTCCCTCTCCTCCTCTCTGCTCTAACCTGTCCTCTCTCCTCCTCTCTGCTCTAATCTGTCCCCTCTCCCTCTCCTCCTCTCTGCTCTAACCTGTCCTCTCTCCCCCTCTCCCTCTCCTCCTCTCTGCTCTAATCTGTCCCCTCTCTCTCTCCTCCTCTCTGCTCTAACCTGTCCTCTCTCCCCCTCTCCTTCTCCTCCTCTCTGCTCCCTCCCCCTTTCTCTCCACTAGAGCCCGACCAATATGTTTTTTTGGGGTCTGATACCGATTCCAAATTTTTTGGGACACAGATTGGTGTTTTTCATCCTATTGATTGAATATTGGTTATCGGTGGAATTATCGGCCGATACAGATATAATGTTTAAAGGGCCAATATCAGCCGATAATATCTGTAAACCTCTTCTCTGTCCGTTCTTCTCTTCTCCACATATTCTCTGTTCTTTGCCTCTCTCTTTATCTTCTCTAGTTTTCAGACTAGGGGGTTGGTGTCATAAAATCAGTGGAAACTGAGGTGTCTAGAGTCTCTGTCTCTCTCTGTCTGTCTCTGTCTCTCTCTGTCTGTCTCTGTCTCTCTTTCTCTGTCTCTCTTTCACTGTCTCTCTCTGTCTCTGTCTCTCTGTCTGTCTCTGTCTCTCTCTGTCTCTCTTTCTCTGTCTCTCTCTGTCTCTGTCTCTCTCTGTCTCCGTCGCTCTTTCTCTGTCTCTGTCTCTCTGTCTGTCTCTCTGTCTCTCTCTCTGTTTCTCTCTCTGTCTCTCTCTGTCTGTCTCTCTCTGTGCTGCTGCTCCAGTTTCAACTGTTCTGCCTTATTATTATTCGACCATGCTGGTCATTTATGAACATTTGAACATCTTGGCCATGTTCTGTTATAATCTCCACCCGGCACAGCCAGAAGAGGACTGGCCACCCCACATAGCCTGGTTCCTCTCTAGGTTTCTTCCTAGGTTTTGGCCTTTCTAGGGAGTTTTTCCTAGCCACCGTGCTTCTACACCTGCATTGCTTGCTGTTTGGGGTTTTAGGCTGGGTTTCTGTACAGCACTTTGAGATATCAGCTGATGTACGAAGGGCTATATAAATAAATTTGATTTGATTTGATTTTGTCTGTCTCTCTGTCTCTGTCTCTCTTTCTCTGTCTCTCTCTCCCTGTCTCTCTCTGTCTCTCTCTGTCTCTCCCTGTCTCTCTCTCCCTGTCTCTCCCTGTCTCTCTCTCCCTGTCTCTCTCCCTGTCTCTCTCTCTCCCTGTCTCTCTCTCCCTGTTTCTCTCTCCCTGTCTCTCTCCCTCTCTCTCTCTCTCTCTCTGTCTCTCGCTCTGTCTCTCTCTCTCTCTCTGTATCTCTCTCTGTCTTTCTCTTTCTCTGTCTCTCTGTCTCTCTCATTGCGCTGTCTCTCTCTGTCTCTCTCTGTCTGTCTCTCTGTCTCTGTCTCTCTCTGTCTCTCTCTCTGTCTCTCTCTGTCTGTCTCTCTGTCTCTCTGTCTCTGTCTCTCTTTCTCTGTCTGTCTCTCTCTGTCTCTCCCTGTTCCTCTCTCCCTGTCTCTCTCCCTGTCTCTCTCTCTCTCTGTCTCTCTCTTTCTCTGTCTCTCTGTCTCTCTCTCTTGCGCTGTCTCTCTCTGTCTCTCTCTCTCTGTCTCTCTCTGTCTCTCTCTTTCTCTGTCTCTCTGTCTCTCTCTCTTTCGCTGTCTCTCTCTGTCTCTCTGTCTCTCTCTTGTGTGTTATAGTGAGTTTTGTTTGTGTGTGTGTGTTATATAGTGGGTTTTGTGTGTGTGTGTGTTATAGTGGGTTTTGTGTGTGTGTTATATAGGCTTTGTATATGTGTATGAACTTAACCGATGTCAGGCCCTGACCTTAGAGAACCTTTTGTTTCTCTATTTTGGTTAGGTCAGGGTGTGACTAGGGTGGGTAGTCTAGTTTTTTATTTTCTATGTTGGCCTGGTATGGTTCCCAATCAGAGGCAGCTGTCTATCGTTGTCTCTGATTGGGGATCATATTTAGTTCTCCCACCTGTTGTGTGTGGGATCTTGTTTTTGTATTGTAGTCTTTTAGCCCTACAAAGCTGCACGTTGGTTTTGTTACTCTTTATTGTTTTGTTGCTGGTTCACATTAATAAACATGAGGAACACCTTCCACGCTACACCTTGGTCCTTCCAACAACGATCCTTACAACCGATTTCACCTTAACTTACTGTACCATCAACTTACTGTATCCTGTATTCTAGGTGTGTGTGTGTGTGTGTGTGTGTGTGTGTGTGTGTGTGTGTGTGTGTGTGTGTGTGTGTGTGTTTGCATGTGTGTGTGCATGCTCCAGTATTTCACTGGCTATTGTGGCTGTCTGGCAGTTGTTAGGCCACATCTGTATATTACTTTCTCTCTCTCTCTCTCTCTTTCCCCTCCCTCCCTCCCTCCCTCCCTCCCTCCCTCCCTCCCTCCCTCTCTTCCTCTCTCTATGACACGTCCGCTGTAGACACATCAGGGAGGTAGAGGCTCAGTACTGTCAGCGCCTGATTCATCCTTCTCTTTTTTTCTGGAAGTGGGGAGAAGAAGCCTGTTTTTCCTGCCCTGGGGCACCAAAGAGAGCGGGGGATGGAGAGACAGAGATACAGAGAGAGAGAGAGGGAGGGATGGAGAGACAGAGATACAGAGAGAGAGGGAGGGATGGAGAGACAGAGATACAGAGAGAGAGGGAGGGATGGAGAGACAGAGATACAGAGAGAGAGGGAGGGATGGAGAGACAGAGATACAGAGAGAGAGGGAGGGATGGAGAGACAGAGATACAGAGAGAGAGAGGGATGGAGAGACAGAGCTACAGAGAGAGAGGGAGGGATGGAGAGACAGAGCTACAGAGAGAGAGGGAGGGATGGAGAGACAGAGATACAGAGAGAGAGAGCGGGGGATGGCGAGACAGAGATACAGAGAGAGAGAGGGAGGGATGGAGAGACAGAGATACAGAGAGAGAGAGGGAGGGATGGAGATACAGAGAGAGAGAGGGAGGGATGGAGAGACAGAGATACAGAGAGAGAGAGGGAGGGATGGAGAGACAGATATACAGAGAGAGAGGGAGGGATGGAGCGAGAGATATACAGAGAGAGAGGGGATGGGATGGAGAGACAGAGATACAGAGAGAGAGAGCGGGGGATGGCGAGACAGAGATACAGAGAGAGAGAGCGAGAGGGATGGAGAGACAGAGATACAGAGAGAGAGAGGGGGATGGAGAGACAGAGATACAGAGAGAGAGGGAGGGATGGAGAGACAGAGATACAGAGAGAGAGAGGGAGGGATGGAGAGACAGAGATACAGAGAGAGAGGGAGGGATGGAGAGAGAGATATATAGAGAGAGAGGGAGGGATGGAGGGACAGAGATACAGAGAGAGAGGGAGGGATGGAGAGACAGAGATACAGAGAGAGAGAGGGAGGGATGGAGAGACAGAGATACAGAGAGAGAGGGAGGGATGGAGAGAGAGATATATAGAGAGAGAGGGAGGGATGGAGGGACAGAGATACAGAGAGAGAGGGAGGGATGGAGAGACAGAGATACAGAGAGAGAGAGGCAGGGATGGAGAGACAGAGAGAGATGGGAGGGATGGAGAGACAGAGAGAGAGAGAGGGATGGAGAGACAGAGATACAGAGAGAGAGAGAGGGAGGGATGGAGAGAGAGAGGGAGGGATGGAGAGACAGAGAGAGATGGGAGGGATGGAGAGACAGAGAGAGAGGGAGGGATGGAGAGACAGAGATACAGAGAGAGAGAGAGGGAGGGATGGAGAGACAGAGATACAGAGAGAGAGAGAGGGATGGAGAGACAGAGAGAGAGGGAGGGATGGAGAGACAGAGAAAAAGAGGGAGGGATGGAGAGACAGAGAGAGAGAGGGGAGGGATGGAGAGACAGAGAGAGAGGGATGGAGAGACAGAGAGTGAGAGAGAGGGAGGGAGGGATGGAGAGACAGAGAGAGGGAGGGATGGAGAGAGAGTTACACAGAGAGAGGAAGGGATGGAGAGACAGAGATACAGAGAGAGAGAGAGAGAGAGGGGAGGGATGGAGCGACAGAGATACAGAGAGAGAGAGAGAGAGGGAGGGATGGAGAGACAGAGATACAGAGAGAGAGAGAGAGAGAGGGAGGGATGGAGCGACAGAGAGAGATGGGAGGGATGGAGAGACAGAGAGAGAGGGAGGGATGGATGGAGAGACAGAGAGAGAGGGAGGGATGGATGGAGAGACAGAGATACAGAGAGAGAGAGGGAGGGATAGAGAGACAGAAATACAGAGAGAGAGGGAGGGATGGAGATACAGAGAGAGAGAGGGAGGGATAGAGAGACAGAGATACAGAGAGAGAGGGAGGGATGGAGATACAGAGAGAGAGAGGGAGGGATAGAGAGACAGAGATACAGAGAGAGAGGGAGGGATGGAGATACAGAGAGAGAGAGGGAGGGATAGAGAGACAGAGAGAGGGAGGGATGGAGAGACAGAGATACAGAGAGAGAGAGGGAGGGATAGAGAGACAGAGATACAGAGAGAGAGGGAGGGATGGAGAGACAGAGATACAGAGAGAGAGGGAGGGATGGAGATACAGAGAGAGAGAGGGAGGGATAGAGAGACAGAGATACAGAGAGAGAGGGAGGGATGGAGATACAGAGAGAGAGAGGGAGGGATAGAGAGACAGAGATACAGAGAGAGAGGGAGGGATGGAGATACAGAGAGAGAGAGGGAGGGATAGAGAGACAGAGATACAGAGAGAGAGGGAGGGATGGAGATACAGAGAGAGAGAGGGAGGGATAGAGAGACAGAGAGAGAGGGAGGGATGGAGATACAGAGAGAGAGAGGGAGGGATGGAGAGACAGAGATACAGAGAGAGAGAGGGAGGGATAGAGAGACAGAGATACAGAGAGAGAGGGAGGGATGGAGAGACAGAGATACAGAGAGAGAGGGAGGGATAGAGAGACAGAGATACAGAGAGAGAGGGAGGGATGGAGATACAGAGAGAGAGAGGGAGGGATAGAGAGACAGAGAGAGAGAGGGAGGGATGGAGATACAGAGAGAGAGAGGGAGGGATGGAGATACAGAGAGAGAGAGGGAGGGATAGAGAGACAGAGAGAGAGAGGGAGGGATGGAGATACAGAGAGAGAGAGTGAGGGATGGAGAGAGAGAGAGGGAGGGATGGAGATACAGAGAGAGAGAGGGAGGGATAGAGATAGAGGGAGGGATGGAGATACAGAGAGAGAGAGGGAGGGATGGAGAGAGAGAGATGGGAGGGATGGAGATACAGAGAGAGAGAGGGAGGGATAGAGAGACAGAGATACAGAGAGAGAGGGAGGGATGGAGATACAGAGAGAGAGAGGGAGGGATAGAGAGACAGAGATACAGAGAGAGAGGAGGGATGGAGAGACAGAGAGAGAGGGAGGGATGGAGAGACAGAGAGAGATGGGAGGGATGGAGAGACAGAGAGAGAGGGAGGGATGGAGAGACAGAGATACAGAGAGAGAGAGGGAGGGATGGAGAGACAGACATACAGAGAGAGAGAGAGGGAGGGATGGAGAGACAGAGATACAGAGAGAGAGGGAGGGATGGAGAGACAGAGATACAGAGAGAGAGGGAGGGATGGAGAGACAGAGATACAGAGAGAGAGGGAGGGATGGAGAGACAGAGATACAGAGAGAGAGAGGATGGAGAGACAGAGAGAGAGATAAAACTGTTTTTTAGAATTTATTTTAGAAAGAGGGATAGAAAGAGAGAAGACTGGAGAAGAGCAATAATGTGTGAGACAGGACATTAGACAAGAGATAGAAAGAAGATATTAACAAGAGAGGGAAATAAATTATAAACAGATTGAAAAAGTGCAAATCAGAAAAATAAGAAAAGTAAGAGATATACGATGTGTTTCAGAGAGGGAGATTACTTTGGCAGTGTAAACATATGGTTTCCATGCCAATAAAGCCCCTTGAATTGAGATTGAGAGAGAGAGAGTGACAGTGAAAAGAGAGGGAGAATGAATACACAGGGTAAGACAGCACATGTTAACTTGGTGACATCATGTGTTAGTCAGATGTTGTGTCTGTCTGATGTGGGATCCCCAGGCAGAGACAGCCCACTAAAACAACCTTGTCACGCTCTCTACTCTCTACTCTCTCTGCTCTCTCTACTCTCTCTACTCTCTCTGCTCTCTCTCTCTGCTCTCTCTACTCTCTGCTCTCTCTACTCTCTCTGCTGCTCTGCTCTCTCTGCTCTCCCTGCTCTCTCTGCTCTCTCTACTCTCCTCTCTCTGCTCTCTACTCTCTCTGCTCTCCCTGCTCTCTCTGCTCTACTCTCTCTGCTCTCTCTGCTCTCTGCTCTCTCTGCTCTCTACTCTCTCTGCTCTCTCTGCTCTCTACTCTGCTCTGCTCTCTCTACTCTCTCTGCCTCTCCTGCTCTCTCTGCCTCTACTCTCTCTACTCTCTGCTCTCACTGCTGCCTCCTACCTCTCTGCCTCTACCTCTCTACTCTGCCTCACTCTCTCTACTCTCTCTGCTCTCTCTACTCTCTCTACTCTCTCTGTCTCTCTACTCTCTCTGCTCTCTGCTCTCTACCTCTCTCTGCTCTGCTCTCTCTACTCTCTCTGCTCTCTCTACTCTCTCTGTTCTCTACTCTCCTCTGTTCTCTACTCTCTGTTCTCCTACTATCTCTCTCTCTGTTCTCTACTCTCTGCTCTCTCTACTCTCTCTACTCTCTCTCTGCTCTCTGCTCTCTCTGTTCTCTCTCTCTGTTCTCTCTACTCTCTCTGTTCTCTCTACACTCTCTGTTCTCTCTACTCTCTCTGTTCTCTCTACTCTCTCTGTTCTCTCTACTCTCTGCTCTCTACTCTCTCTGCTCTCTCTGCTCTCTCTGTTCTCTCTACCCTCTCTGTTCTCTCTACTCTCTCTGTTCTCTCTACACTCTCTGCTCTCTCTACTCTCTCTGTTCTCTCTACTCTCTCTGTTCTCTCTACTCTCTGCTCTCTCTACACTCTCTGTTCTCTCTACTCACTCTACTCTCTCTGTTCTCTCTTCTCTCTCTGGTCTCTCTGTTCTCTCTACTATTTCTGTTCTCTCTACTCTCTCTGTTCTCTCTGTTCTCTCTACTCTCTCTACTGACCTCACTGGAACCTGGCCAAGTACCATGTTCTGCACACATCCTGACCAGATCACATCCTGACCAGATCACATCTTGACCATGTCACATCCTGACCAGATCACATCTTGACCATGTCACATCCTGACCAGATCACATCTTGACCATGTCACATCCTGACCAGATCACATGCTGTACAGGTCACATCCTGACCAGGTCACACGTCCTGACCAGATCACATCCGGTACAGGTCACATCCTGACCAGATCACATCCTGACCAGGTCACATCCTGACCATGTCACATCCTGACCATGTCACATCCTGACCAGATCACATATTGACCATGTCACATCCTGACCATGTCACATCCTGACCATGTCACATCCTGATCAGATCACATCCTGACCAGATCACATCCTGACCAGATCACATCCTGATCAGATCACATCCTGACCATGTCACATCCTGACCAGATCACATCCTGACCAGATCACATCCTGACCAGGTCACATCCTGACCATGTCACATCCTGACCAGATCACATCCTGACCAGATCACATCCTGACCATGTCACATCCTGACCAGATCACATCCTGACCAGATCACATCCTGACCAGGTCACATCCTGACCATGTCACATCCTGACCATGTCACATCCTGACCAGGTCACATCCTGACCATGTCACATCCTGACCAGATCACATCCTGACCAGGTCACATCCTGACCAGGTCACATCCTGACCAGGTCACATCTAAGAAGGCTAACTGAGAGGGCTAATGGATCATGCTATGTAGACCATCTGAAGAGACTGGTCTATTTGAATGGTAATTGTGAGTGTTCCAGTAGCAGTAGTCAGAGCAGAGGAATGGGCTGTCAGGGCCTCTGCCCACATCATTATCCTCTTTGTCCTTAGGGGAATAGTCAGCCCCATGGAGAGCAGTGGGAGAGGTCGTAAATACTATTTAATCGTCTAGTCAGTGTGTGTATGTGTACATGTGTGTGTGTGTGTGTGTGTGTGTGTGTGTGAGTGCATGTGTATGTTTACTGTGTGTGTGTGTATGAGATAGAGAAAGTGGGCTTCATTAAGTGTGAGGAGTGGAGGACAGTGGGAGCTGTGGGCCTCAGCTGTCTGCTATTCAGCAGTATTGTAACCCTCCTCAGCTGTCTGCTATTCAGCAGTATTGTAACCCTCCTCAGCTGTCTGCTATTCAGCAGTATTGTAACCCTCCTCAGCTGTCTGCTATTCAGCAGTATTGTAACCCTCCTCAGCTGTCTGCTATTCAGCAGTATTGTAACCCTCCTCAGCTGTCTGCTATTCAGCAGCATTGTAACCCTATCTTCTCAATGGAATTCTCTCTCTCTGTCTATCTCTCTACCTCTCTACCTCTCTCTCTCTCTCTCTCTCTCTCTCTCTCTCTCTCTCTCTCTCTCTGTCTCTCTCTCTCTCTCTCTGTCTCTCTCTCTCTCCCTCTCTCTCTCTCCCTCCCTCTCTCACTCTCTCCCTCTCTCTCTCTCTCTCTCAAAGCTGTTGGTTTCTATATCTATATGACTTTGCCCTTTGGCTCAGTTATATCACCCTGGTTTATCACCCTTGTTTGTTATGCAAGATGAAACCGGGTGGATACCCACGTGAACCATATGAGCAGTGTGTACTGTTACTGGCAGTGCACTGAAGCAAGACAGTATTAGTGGTGTTGTGGCTTAGGGTGTGTTGATGTGTCTGTATGCAGAACTTCAGCCCTACATGCTCAGTCCAGACCTCCCCCCACTTTCTCTACTCAGGTGGTTTGTCCCTGGCTGACTGTGTGTAAATATCTCCCCTGGCCTGTCTATCTGCAGCAGATCACACAGGTCAACACACCGCCCGCACGCTCCTCAGGTGCTCCAGTCTGCCACACACACTCCCCCATCCTGTCTAACACACCTGTCTAACCCTCCACTCTAACCCTCCTCTCTAACCCTCCTCTCTAACCCTCCACTCTAACCCTCCTCTCTAACCCTCAAATCTAACCCACCTCTCTAACACCCCTCTCGAACCCTCCTCTCTAACTCTCCTCTCTAACCCTCCACTCCAACCCCTGTAGGACTGCTACCACCTCTACTAGTGTTTTTAGATGTGTGGGGTGTTGAGTGTTTTTAGAGGTGTGGGGTGTCTAGTGTTTTTAGAGGTGTGGGGTGTCTGTAGTGTTTTTAGAGGTGTGGGGTGTCTGTAGTGTTTTTAGAGGTGTGGGGTGTCTGTAGTGTTTTTAGGGGGGTGGGGTGTCTAGTGTTTTTAGAGGTGTGGGGTGTCTAGTGTTTTTAGAGGTGTGGGTGTCTGTAGTGTTTTTAGAGATGTGGGTGTCTGTAGTGTTTTTAGAGGTGTGGGTGTCTGTAGTGTTTTTAGAGGTGTGGGTGTCTGTAGTGTTTTTAGAGGTGTGGGGTGTCTGTAGTGTTTTTAGAGGTGGGGGGTGTCTGTAGTGTTTTTAGAGGTGTGGGGTGTCTGTAGTGTTTTTAGAGGTGTGGGGTGTCTGTAGTGTTTTTAGAGGTGGGGGGTGTCTGTAGTGTTTTTAGGGGGGTGGGGTGTCTAGTGTTTTTAGAGGTGTGGGGTGTCTAGTGTTTTTAGAGGTGTGGGTGTCTGTAGTGTTTTTAGAGGTGTGGGGTGTCTGTTGTGTTTTTAGAGGTGTGTGGTGTCTGTAGTGTTTTTAGAGGTGTGGGGTGTCTGTAGTGTTTTTAGAGGTGTGGGTGTCTGTAGTGTTTTTAGAGGTGTGGGGTGTCTAGTGTTTTTAGAGGTGTGGGGTGTCTGTAGTGTTTTTAGAGGTGTGGGGTGTCTGTAGTGTTTTTAGAGGTGTGGGGTGTCTGTAGTGTTTTAGAGGTGTGGGGTGTCTGTAGTGTTTTTAGAGGTGTGGGGTGTCTAGTGTTTTTAGAGGTGTGGGGTGTCTGTAGTGTTTTTAGAGGTGTGGGGTGTCTAGTGTTTTTAGAGGTGTGGGGTGTCTGTAGTGTTTTTAGGGGGTGGGGTGTCTAGTGTTTTTAGAGGTGTGGGGTGTCTGTAGTGTTTTAGGGGTGGGGTGTCTAGTGTTTTTAGAGGTGTGGGGTGTCTGTAGTGTTTTTAGAGGTGTGTGGTGTCTGTAGTGTTTTTAGAGGTGTGGGGTGTCTGTAGTGTTTTTAGAGGTGTGGGGTGTCTGTAGTGTTTTTAGAGGTGTGGGGTGTCTGTAGTGTTTTTAGAGGTGTGTGGTGTCTGTAGTGTTTTTAGAGGTGTGGGGTGTCTGTAGTGTTTTTAGAGGTGTGGGGTGTCTGTAGTGTTTTTAGAGGTGTTGGGTGTCTGTAGTGTTTTTAGAGGTGTGGGGTGTCTGTAGTGTTTTTAGGGGTGTGGGGTGTCTAGTGTTTTTAGGGGTGTAGGGTGTCTGCAGTGTTTTTAGAGGTGTGGGGTGTCTGTAGTGTTTTTAGGGGTGTGGGGTGTCTGTAGTGTGTCTCGTCTAATCATCATCTGCTACCTCTGAGGGCTTTCCCTCGCGTCGGCGGGCGGCGGCAAACGGGAGGCGTGCCGGGAGAGATGGCGTGGGCTGCAGCTGGCACGGCCAGTGCCTCCGTTCGTCCTCGCCCTCCCGGGGAGAGACAGAGCACGTGCCAACAGCTTTCAAGTCATAAAAATCCCTACTCCTCTCTGAATCACTTTGGTTTATAATGAAACCTTCCTTTATCCTCGCAGAGCCTCTCACACTGCTGCCTATTGTCCAGAACAACCTCTGCTACTGATAAACGCTTTTCCACATGCTGCTGTGTGTGTGTACAAATGTGTGTGGTGTGTGTTTGTTCAGTTACTTGTGTGTGTGTGAGTATGAGCGAGTTGTTCCATCTGAGTAGCTGTGACCAGTGCTGGCCGGTATAAAGGACTTTCATGGCTGCTGTGTTTTAGTAGACTGTGAGTCACAGAGCAGCTTTGTACTTTTAGAATGTTGCTTTATACCACAGATTTGTAGTGTTATGATGATGCTGTTTACCTCAGTCAACTCTCTATCTCTCTCTGGGTGCTGCCAGCCTGGGTTGGAGGGCAGAGCAACCTCAAAGGTGCCCTCCTGGCCTGGGGGTTTCTATGCCCACCTCAGCCCTCTGCACAGCACCCCAACAGCCAGGACCTGGGATATAGTACCGACTACATAGAACAGGCTGTGAGGGGTAGTTTGGTACTGCTCAGTCTTGTTCTTTAGTTTAAGTCGTGACTTTGGGAGATATATTGTTGTGTAACCACATCAATCCACATCCAGACAGTTGTTAGCTCTGTGTGTATGTTACCCAACATGCTGTGCACAAAGAGACAGTGATGGCGGCCCGCGCTCCTTTAAAGCCCTCTAATGTTACTAGTCTGGTAGATGGTAATACAAACCGTCCCCGTCGGCCCAGATAAGAGGCGTCTGCTGAGCAAATCAACACCAGTGACCAGGAAGAGAGGGAGCATGTGTGTGAAGGGGTGGCACCGAAATGCAGCCAAGCTGAAATAAGAACAACAAGCACTCCACTAGCCTGATTCCCTTAATGACTGGAATCCCCCATGCACTGCCTTTTATGAGTGTTTTGGCTCAATAATATACCACACACACACACACACACAGAAGAAAGGCACGGTGATATAGCACTGATGTGTGTGTGTGTGTGTGTGTGTGTGTGTGTGTGTGTGTGTGTGTGTGTGTTTGTGTGTGTGTGTGTGTGTGTGTGTGTGTGTGTGTGTGTGTGTGTGTGTGTGTGTGTGTGTGTGTGTGTGTGTGTGTGTGTGTGTGTGTGTGTAAAACAAACAGAAGGGAAAGGACAGAGGAAGAGGAGAATGATGGTATGAAAAACAAAGGACAAAAGAGAGTTGTTTCATCACAAACAGTGTTTTTCCTTCTGCAGTCAATCAGTCCATCAGAGGATGGGGATTGGCAGTGTTCTGTCAGACTGGGAGTGTATCCTATGATTATTATCACATCATGCTGTAGACACTTATAGACATTGTCTGGGGATTTCAGTGAGATATGACAGGGCATTAGTCACCCAACTAGTCAAGTAGGACAATATGAGATTGAAATCAATGAGGAGAGTGGAATCTACTCTAGTGGAATCTAGTCTAGTGGAATCTACTCTAGTGGAATCTAGTCTAGTGGAATCTACTCTAGAGGAATCTACTCTAGTGGAATCTACTCTAGTGGGATCTACTCTAGTGGAATCTACTCTAGAGGAATCTAGTCTAGTGGAATATACTCTAGTGGAATCTAGTCTAGTGGAATCTACTCTAGAGGAATCTAGTCTAGTGGAATCTAGTCTAGTGGAATTTAGTCTAGTGGAATCTACTCTAGTGGAATCTAGTCTAGTGGAATCTACTCTAGTGGAATCTAGTCTAGTGGAATCTACTCTAGTGGAATCTACTCTAGTGGAATCTAGTCTAGTGGAATCTAGTCTAGTGGAATTTAGTCTAGTGGAATCTACTCTAGTGGAATCTAGTCTAGTGGAATCTACTCTAGTGGAATCTAGTCTAGTGGAATCTACTCTAGTGGAATTTAGTCTAGTGGAATCTAGTCTAGTGGAATCTACTCTAGTGGAATCTAGTCTAGTGGAATCTACTCTAGTCTAGAATCTAGTCTAGTGGAGTCTACTCTAGTGGAATCTAGTCTAGTGGAGTCTACTCTAGTGGAATCGAGTCTAGTGGAATCTAGTCTAGTGGAATCGAGTCTAGTGGAATCTAGTCTAGTGGAATCTACTCTAGTGGAATCTAGTCTAGTGGAATCTACTCTAGTGGAATTTAGTCGTGTGGAATCTACTCTAGTGGAATCTACTCTAGTGGAATCTAGTCGTGGAATCTACTCTAGTGGAATCTAGTCTAGTGGAATCTACTCTAGTGGAATCTAGTCTAGTGGAATCTAGTCTAGTGGAATCTACTCTAGTGGAATCTACTCTAGTGGAATCTAGTCTAGTGGAATCTACTCTAGTGGAATCTACCTAGTGGAATCTACTCAGTGGAATCTACTCTCCTGTCTACTCTAGTGGAATTTAGTTAAGTGGAATCGAGTCTAGTGGAATCTACTCTAGTGGAATTTAGTCTAGTGGAATCTAGTCTACTGGAATCTACTCTACTACTGAAATCTACTCTACTGGAATCTAGTCTAGTGGAATTAGTCTAGTGGAATCTAGTCTAGTGGAATTTAGTCTAGTGGAATCTACTCTAGTGGAATCTAGTCTAGTGGAATCTACTCTATGGAATCTAGTCTAGTGGAATCTACTCTAGTGGAATTTAGTCTAGTGGAATCTAGTCTAGTGGAATCTACTCTAGTGGAATCTAGTCTAGTGGAATCGAGTCTAGTGGAATCTAGTCTAGTGGAATCGAGTCTAGTGGAATCTACTCTAGTGGAATCTAGTCTAGTGGAGTCTACTCTAGTGGAATCTAGTCTAGTGGAATCTAGTCTAGTGGAATCGAGTCTAGTGGAACAGTCTAGTGGAATCTAGTCTAGTGGAATCTAGTCTAGTGGAGTCTACTCTAGTGGAATCTAGTCTAGTGGAATCTACTCTAGTGGAATTTAGTCTTGGGAATCTACTCTAGTGGAATCTACTCTAGTGGAATCTAGTCTAGTGGAATCTACTCTAGTGGAATCTAGTCTAGTGGAATCTACTCTATGGAATCTAGTCTAGTGGAATCTACTCTAGTGGAATCTACTCTAGTGGAATCTAGTCTAGTGGAATCTAGCTCTAGTGGAATCTACTCTAGTGGAATCTACTCTAGAGGAATCTAGTCTAGTGGAATCTACTCTAGTGGAATCTAGTCTAGTGGAATCTACTCTAGTGGAATCTAGTCTAGTGGAATATACTCTAGTGGAATCTAGTCTAGTGGAATCTACTCTAGAGGAATCTAGTCTAGTGGAATCTAGTCTAGTGGAATCTACTCTAGTGGAATCTAGTCTAGTGGAATCTACTCTAGTGGAATCTACCCTAGTGGAATCTACTCTAGTGGAATTTAGTTAAGTGGAATCGAGTCTAGTGGAATCTACTCTAGTGGAATTTAGTCTAGTGGAATCTAGTCTACTGGAATCTACTCTACTACTGAAATCTACTCTACTGGAATCTACTCTAGTGGAATCTAGTCTAGTGGAATCTAGTCTAGTGGAATTTAGTCTAGTGGAATCTACTCTAGTGGAATCTAGTCTAGTGGAATCTACTCTAGTGGAATCTAGTCTAGTGGAATCTACTCTAGTGGAATTTAGTCTAGTGGAATCTAGTCTAGTGGAATCTACTCTAGTGGAATCTAGTCTAGTGGAATCGAGTCTAGTGGAATCTAGTCTAGTGGAATCGAGTCTAGTGGAATCTACTCTAGTGGAATCTAGTCTAGTGGAGTCTACTCTAGTGGAATCTAGTCTAGTGGAATCTAGTCTAGTGGAATCGAGTCTAGTGGAACCTAGTCTAGTGGAATCTAGTCTAGTGGAATCTAGTCTAGTGGAAAACTCTAGTGGAATCTAGTCTAGTGGAATCTACTCTAGTGGAATTTAGTCTTGTGGAATCTACTCAGTGGAATCTACTCTAGTGGAATCTAGTCTAGTGGAATCTAGTGGAATCTAGTCAGTGGAATCTACTCTAGTGGAATCTAGTCTAGTGGAATCTACTCTAGTGGAATCTACTCTAGTGGAATCTAGTCTAGTGGAATCTACTCTAGTGGAATCTACTCTAGTGGAATCTACTCTAGAGGAATCTAGTCTAGTGGAATCTACTCTAGTGGAATCTAGTCTAGTGGAATCTACTCTAGTGGAATCTAGTCTAGTGGAATATACTCTAGTGGAATCTAGTCTAGTGGAATCTACTCTAGAGGAATCTAGTCTAGTGGAATCTAGTCTAGTGGAATCTACTCTAGTGGAATCTACTCTAGTGGAATCTAGTCTAGTGGAATCTACTCTAGAGGAATCTACTCTAGTGGAATCTACTCTAGTGGGATCTACTCTAGTGGAATCTACTCTAGAGGAATCTAGTCTAGTGGAATATACTCTAGTGGAATCTAGTCTAGTGGAATCTACTCTAGAGGAATCTAGTCTAGTGGAATCTAGTCTAGTGGAATTTAGTCTAGTGGAATCTACTCTAGTGGAATCTAGTCTAGTGGAATCTACTCTAGTGGAATCTAGTCTAGTGGAATCTACTCTAGTGGAATCTACTCTAGTGGAATCTAGTCTAGTGGAATCTAGTCTAGTGGAATTTAGTCTAGTGGAATCTACTCTAGTGGAATCTAGTCTAGTGGAATCTACTCTAGTGGAATCTAGTCTAGTGGAATCTACTCTAGTGGAATTTAGTCTAGTGGAATCTAGTCTAGTGGAATCTACTCTAGTGGAATCTAGTCTAGTGGAATCGAGTCTAGTGGAATCTAGTCTAGTGGAATCGAGGCTAGTGGAATCTACTCTAGTGGAATCTAGTCTAGTGGAGTCTACTCTAGTGGAATCTAGTCTAGTGGAATCTAGTCTAGTGGAATCTAGTCTAGTGGAACCTAGTCTAGTGGAATCTAGTCTAGTGGAATCTAGTCTAGTGGAGTCTACTCTAGTGGAATCTAGTCTAGTGGAATCTACTCTAGTGGAATTTAGTCGTGTGGAATCTACTCTAGTGGAATCTACTCTAGTGGAATCTAGTCTAGTGGAATCTACTCTAGTGGAATCTACTCTAGTGGAATCTAGTCTAGTGGAATCTAGTCTAGTGGAATCTACTCTAGTGGAATCTACTCTAGTGGAATCTAGTCTAGTGGAATCTACTCTAGTGGAATCTACCCTAGTGGAATCTACTCTAGTGGAATCTACTCTCCTGGAATCTACTCTAGTGGAATTTAGTTAAGTGGAATCGAGTCTAGTGGAATCTACTCTAGTGGAATTTAGTCTAGTGGAATCTAGTCTACTGGAATCTACTCTACTACTGAAATCTACTCTACTGGAATCTACTCTAGTGGAATCTAGTCTAGTGGAATCTAGTCTAGTGGAATTTAGTCTAGTGGAATCTACTCTAGTGGAATCTAGTCTAGTGGAATCTACTCTAGTGGAATCTAGTCTAGTGGAATCTACTCTAGTGGAATTTAGTCTAGTGGAATCTAGTCTAGTGGAATCTACTCTAGTGGAATCTAGTCTAGTGGAATCGAGTCTAGTGGAATCTAGTCTAGTGGAATCGAGTCTAGTGGAATCTACTCTAGTGGAATCTAGTCTAGTGGAGTCTACTCTAGTGGAATCTAGTCTAGTGGAATCTAGTCTAGTGGAATCGAGTCTAGTGGAACCTAGTCTAGTGGAATCTAGTCTAGTGGAATCTAGTCTAGTGGAGTCTACTCTAGTGGAATCTAGTCTAGTGGAATCTACTCTAGTGGAATTTAGTCTTGTGGAATCTACTCTAGTGGAATCTACTCTAGTGGAATCTAGTCTAGTGGAATCTACTCTAGTGGAATCTAGTCTAGTGGAATCTACTCTAGTGGAATCTAGTCTAGTGGAATCTACTCTAGTGGAATCTACTCTAGTGGAATCTAGTCTAGTGGAATCTACTCTAGTGGAATCTAGTCTAGTGGAATCTACTCTAGTGGAATCTAGTCTAGTGGAATCTACTCTAGTGGAATCTAGTCTAGTGGAATCTACTCTAGTGGAATCTAGTCTAGTGGAATATACTCTAGTGGAATCTAGTCTAGTGGAATCTACTCTAGAGGAATCTAGTCTAGTGGAATCTAGTCTAGTGGAATCTACTCTAGTGGAATCTAGTCTAGTGGAATCTACTCTAGTGGAATCTAGTCTAGTGGAATCTAGTCTAGTGGAATCTACTCTAGTGGAATCTACTCTAGTGGAATCTAGTCTAGTGGAATCTACTCTAGTGGAATCTACCCTAGTGGAATCTACTCTAGTGGAATCTACTCTCCTGGAATCTACTCTAGTGGAATTTAGTTAAGTGGAATCGAGTCTAGTGGAATCTACTCTAGTGGAATTTAGTCTAGTGGAATCTAGTCTACTGGAATCTACTCTACTACTGAAATCTACTCTACTGGAATCTAGTCTAGTGGAATCTAGTCTAGTGGAATTTAGTCTAGTGGAATCTACTCTAGTGGAATCTAGTCTAGTGGAATCTACTCTAGTGGAATCTAGTCTAGTGGAATCTACTCTAGTGGAATTTAGTCTAGTGGAATCTAGTCTAGTGGAATCTACTCTAGTGGAATCTAGTCTAGTGGAATCGAGTCTAGTGGAATCTAGTCTAGTGGAATCGAGTCTAGTGGAATCTACTCTAGTGGAATCTAGTCTAGTGGAGTCTACTCTAGTGGAATCTAGTCTAGTGGAATCTAGTCTAGTGGAATCGAGTCTAGTGGAACCTAGTCTAGTGGAATCTAGTCTAGTGGAATCTAGTCTAGTGGAGTCTACTCTAGTGGAATCTAGTCTAGTGGAATCTACTCTAGTGGAATTTAGTCTTGTGGAATCTACTCTAGTGGAATCTACTCTAGTGGAATCTAGTCTAGTGGAATCTACTCTAGTGGAATCTAGTCTAGTGGAATCTACTCTAGTGGAATCTACTCTAGTGGAATCTACTCTAGTGGAATCTAGTCTAGTGGAATCTACTCTAGTGGAATCTACTCTAGTGGAATCTACTCTAGAGGAATCTAGTCTAGTGGAATCTACTCTAGTGGAATCTAGTCTAGTGGAATCTACTCTAGTGGAATCTAGTCTAGTGGAATCTACTCTAGTGGAATCTAGTCTAGTGGAATCTACTCTAGTGGAATCTACTATAGAGGAATATACTCTAGTGGAATCTACTCTAGTGGAATCTAGTCTAGTGGAATCTACTCTAGTGGAATCTAGTCTAGTGGAATCTAGTCTAGTGGAATCTCTATTTCCCCTGCAGAACTGTTCTCAGCTTGAGATGAAGAGATCTAACAATAAATCAGAGAATGAGTTGATGTTGAAACACTGTGTGTGTGTGTGTGTGTGTGTGTGTGTGTGTGTGTGTGTGTGTGAGAGAGGCATGTATCGCTTACACACACACACCTCCCCTCCACTCTAGCTGATGACAGGTAGATATTGTGGCTGTGATAGAGGGAGTAGTCTCATCCACTCTCTGCTCATTGATCACACTGGGGACTGGTACGAGGGCTGATAACAGGCCTTTCTGCATTGATTAAACCCTTAACACACCTTCCTGTATGAACTCATTGTACTGTGTAAACGTAATACATGAAGCCATATACCATCATCATCACGTCTTATCAGTTCCCTTGTAGTCTAGTAGATCTGCTGCTCGATGCCAGTCAGTCAACCAATGACTGATCTGAGTTAACTATCTGCTTTAACTTCCTATCACCTACTTCATGCACCATCTACATTGTTGTACACACACACACTATATTGTGTATTGTCCTGGACAGGTATGTGTGATTTATGGTGTGTGTGTGTGTGTGTGTTGTGAAGACAGACAGTGTGTTGTAGAATAGATGCATGTACAGCACTCCGCCCCTAGAGAGTAGAGGTGGGTGGGAGCCTGCCTAGCCCTGCAGTGAAGTCAGAGTTATGTCAGCCAGATAAGAGACTTTACCTCCAGGGGCGACTCTTCCTCATCCTCCCCCCTACCTGTCTGTGACAGGAGCTTTGTCTCCATAGACCACCAACTATCCCTCCATTCCTCTCTGCTCTTTTCTCCCTCCATCCCTCCCTCCCCAGGTTGCAGGTGAACTTCCTGGCCCCTAGTGTTTGGGCGATAGATTCGGTCTCTCTCTCTCTCTCTCTCTCTCTCTCTCTCTCTCTCTGCCTCTCTGTCAGAACAGGGCAGCCATTGTTGTGAGGCGCTCTGCGGCGTTCTCCCCCAAGGTTACTGGGCTACAGGGAGCTGAAAGGACACGCTAAGATCAATCACTCAATCTTAAGAAGAAAGGTGATAGATTGAGAGAGTACAGAAAAGGGGGGGTCAGAAGGAGGGTGGAAGAGGCAAAGACACATATATAGGAGACATAGAAAAAGAGTAGAGAGACAGACAGAGGAAGTCCGATAGAAAAGAGAGAGGGAGGGAGAAAGTCCGGTAGAGAGAGGGGACATGGAGAGAGACAGACAGAGGAATGGAGGGAGGGATAGAGACTATTACACAGAGAGAGATATGGAGGGAGGAAGACCGGTAGAGAGAGGGGACATGGAGAGAGACAGACAGAGGAATGGAGGGAGGGATAGAGACTATTACACAGAGAGAGATATGGAGGGAGGAAGACCGGTAGAGAGAGGGGACATGGAGAGAGACAGACAGAGGAATGGAGGGAGGGATAGAGACTATTACACAGAGAGAGATATGGAGGGAGGAAGACCGGTAGAGAGAGGGGACATGGAGAGAGACAGACAGAGGAATGGAGGGAGGGATAGAGACTAGTACACAGAGAGAGATATGGAGGGAGGAAGACCGGTAGAGAGAGGGGACATGGAGAGAGACAGACAGAGGAATGGAGGGAGGGATAGAGACTATTACACAGAGAGAGATATGGAGGGAGGAAGACCGGTAGAGAGAGGGGACATGGAGAGAGACAGACAGAGGAATGGAGGGAGGGATAGAGACTATTACACAGAGAGAGATATGGAGGGAGGAAGACCGGTAGAGAGAGGGGACATGGAGAGAGACAGACAGAGGAATGGAGGGAGGGATAGAGACTATTACACAGAGAGAGATATGGAGGAGGAAGACCGGTAGAGAGAGGGGACATGGAGAGAGACAGACAGAGGAATGGAGGGAGGGACAGAGACTATTACACAGAGAGAGATATGGAGGGAGGAAGACCGGTAGAGAGAGGGGACATGGAGAGAGACAGACAGAGGAATGGAGGGAGGGATAGAGACTATTACACAGAGAGAGATATGGAGGGAGGAAGACCGGTAGAGAGAGGGGACATGGAGAGAGACAGACAGAGGAATGGAGGGAGGGATAGAGACTATTACACAGAGAGAGATATGGAGGGAGGAAGACCGGTAGAGAGAGGGGACATGGAGAGAGACAGACAGAGGAATGGAGGGAGGGATAGAGACTATTACACAGAGAGAGATATGGAGGGAGGAAGACCGGTAGAGAGAGGGGACATGGAGAGAGACAGACAGAGGAATGGAGGGAGGGATAGAGACTATTACACAGAGAGAGATATGGAGGGAGAAAGTCCGGTAGAGAGAGGGGACATGGAGAGAGACAGACAGAGGAATGGAGGGAGGGATAGAGACTATTACACAGAGAGAGATATGGAGGGAGGAAGTCCGGTAGAGAGAGGGGACATGGAGAGAGACAGACAGAGGAATGGAGGGAGGGATAGAGACTATTACACAGAGAGAGATATGGAGGGAGGAAGACCGGTAGAGAGAGGGGACATGGAGAGAGACAGACAGAGGAATGGAGGGAGGGATAGAGACTATTACACAGAGAGAGATATGGAGGGAGGAAGACCGGTAGAGAGAGGGGACATGGAGAGAGACAGACAGAGGAATGGAGGGAGGGATAGAGACTATTACACAGAGAGAGATATGGAGGGAGGAAGCAAGGGAATTAAAGGAGGCGTTAGGGGAACATAGAGTCCCTTTGATCCTGTCGTCATGGTAACGTTGTGGGCATTAGGGCTCCTGAGTGTCGCAGCAGTCTAAGGCACTCCATCTCAGTGCATGAGGTGTCACTGCAGTCCCTGGTTCGAATCCAGGTTGCATCACATCCTGGATGATTGGCCCAGTGTCGGCCGGGGTTGGCCGGGGTACAAAAACATTATTTATTTGAACCGTCTGCTCCCGGCCGAGGGGGCGGAGTCCACCTGGGCTACATTGTATTCTGACAGGTGCTGTCTCTCCTAAACAGAACACTAGGCCTTCAACCCATCATTGCAGACCAAAGTCCAACGTCTGGGCCCGGAACATTCATTTGGCACATTCCATTGGCTGACATCATCGTGGAACATTCTCACACACACACACCGACCAGGTGTTACATGTGTCACACTGGATAGGTCATGATACACACCTAGAAGGTACATGCTGAAGTACTGCATGTCCAATAGTGTTTAGCTTCCTGGTTTCCAGTGGGGCTGCTGATTGAAAGAAGGTCCATCTCAATAGACTGAAGTAGCTTTGTCTCCTTGTCTCCTTTCCTTCATCTGCACTGACCTGAATAGTCAAAGGAATGACAGCTTTCCCATCCTGTCTTATTCTGTCACATAGTATGTAGTAAGGAGACGAGGAGAGGATGCCACTTTAGACTATTGAGATACACCCCTACCAGACATCCCCCGGTCAAGGGACTGAGTCCTCGTCCTCTAGAACTCTGATCTAGGATCAGCTGTTGGAACGTCTTCATAAACAAGCCCCATGTTGTATGTGAGATGGCCACAGATTTGGGATCAGATGTTGTTGTGACTAATCACTACTAAATGGCTTGTAGCTCTCAGGTGCACTGTGGCGTGCCGTGGAGCAGAGTGGGTGGGATGGTGTGTGTGTGTTGTTTTTATGTGCTTGCGTATGTATAGGTGGGATGATGGGTGTATCATGTACACATACACACAAATATCTTCTTGTTTTTTATATGTTAGCAGGTTTGTGTGTGTGTGGGGGGGGGGGGGTTGTCCTTGCATTTGCGTGCATGCTTGTCTTTGTTAGTACAGTGTGTGTGTGTGTGTGTCAGTGGCCAGCCAGCTGGAGATCACAGAGCCACCAGCTGGCCAAATCCACCTTCTCAACACAACTTTTATACACCATCATCACATCATCAAATACCTAGGGAGTCATTCCACCCTCACCTCTACCACCCCCCACCACCTCTACCACCACCTCTACCTCTACCACCACCTCCACCACCTCTACCATCCCCACCACCTCTACCACATCTACCTCTACCACCACCTCTACCTCCACCACCACCATCTCTACCCCCACCTCCACCACCCCTACCCTCACCTCTACCACCCCCACCACCTCTACCTCCACCACCACCACCTCTACCCCCACCCCCACCACCTCTACCACCTCACTTCTACCACCACCTCCACCACGCCTACCTCCACCACCTCTACCTCCACCACCACCACCTCTACCACCCCCACCACCTCTACCACCTCCACCTCCACCACCTCTTCCTCCACCACCACCACCTCTACCCCCACCTCCACCACTCCCACCACCTCTACCACCTCTACCTCTACCACCACCTCCACCACGTCTACCTCCACCACCTCTTCCTCCACCACCACCACCTCTACCCCCACCTCCACCACCCCCACCACCTCTACCACCTCTACCTCTACCACCACCTCCACCATGGTTAGCGTGTTAATCAACTACCTCCACCACCTCTACCTCCACCACCACCACCTCTACCCCCACCTACAGTAGATGGTACCACCACCCCAAAGAACACCCTCACCTTCACCTCCACCACCACCTCTACCCCCACCTCTACCACCACCTCCACCACCCCTACCTCCCACCCCACCACCACCTCTACCCCCACCTCTACCACCACCTCCACCACCCCTACCCTCACCTCCACCACCACCTCTCTCCCCCACCTCTACCACCACCTCCACCACCCCTACCCTCACCTCCACCACCACCTCTACCCCACCTCTACTTTACCTCCTGTACCACCCCTACCCCCCACCTCCACCACCACCTCCACCACCCCTACCCTCACCTCCACCACCACCTCCACCCCACCTCTACCACCACCTCCACCACCCCTACCACCACCTCCCCCACCACCACCTCTACCCCCACCTCTACCACCACCTCCACCACCCCTACCCTCACCTCCACCACCACCTCTACACCCACCACCTGTGGCTCTGTATCTTTGATATCCAGCTTCTTTTATTGTTATTATATATGTATTATATATTTAATATCAGACTGATGGTATGCAGCTGATGAAATAGATACATATGCCCGAGGGAGGGAGGCAAATACAGGGTGAGGGAAAGGGCGAGAGTAAGATAAAAAGATAGGGAGGGATGGATATTTTCCTGTCCCTGCCCATCCCACTAGCTTTTATCTACGAAATGAACCAACACCATGCATTTAAACAACCTGTTTATTGTGCTGCAGAACTAACCAACACAATGCATTTAAACGACCCATTGAGTGTGTTGCCAACCTGGACTCATGTGTGGACGTAATATAGTAATTGTAAATCTATGTTATGTTTTATATAGCACGCATTTATTTGTGGATGTCCATCATCCATTTTGTATGATATATTACGAATTGCAATTCATAAAATATGTTACAAATTTGTGATAGGTATGATATTTTATGAATTCCAATTTTTGGGGGCTAACGTTAGCTAGGTGTCTAGGTGGCTAACGTTAGCTGGGCTAGGGGTAAAGGTTAGGGTTAAGGCTTAGGAGTTAGGTTAAAGGGTTAAGGTTAGGGTTAGGGGAAAGGTTAGCTAACATGCTAAATAGTTGCAAAGTAGCTAAAAGTTATAAGTAGTTGCAAAGTTGCTAATGAACTTTTTATTTAACTACGCAAGTCAGTCAGATCTAGCAACGTTTCGTTTACTGGCCCAATGCTCTAACCACTAGACTGACTACCTGCCTAGAATTCTCCGTGATGAGATTGGAACACACAACCTTGTGTTGTTAGACGTTTGTGTTATCCACCTACCCATCCACTCCAACCAACCACCCTCCTTTCATTATTTGCCGTAGCCTTTTACACTCATACCCATATACATACAGGTTGACAATGGCAGATCTGGGCACTGATAAAGGCCTACATTGGAACGCAGTGGCTGTACAGTAACATGCTGAACATGATGTCAGAGCTCTGGCTCTGTGCTTCACAGCGCTGTATGGGTTCTGACTGACATGATGTCAGAGCTCTGTATGGGTTCTGACTGACATGATGTCAGAGCTTCTGACTGTATGGGTTCTGACTGACATGATGTCAGAGCTCTGGCTCTGTGCTTCATGTATGGGTTCTGACTGACATGATGTCAGAGCTCTGGCTCTGACATGATGTCAGAGCTCTGGCTTCTGACTGACATGATGTCAGAGCTCTGTATGGGTTCTGACTGACATGATGTCAGAGCTCTGGCTCTGTGCTTCACAGCTCTGTATGGGTTCTGACTGACATGATGTCAGAGCTCTGGCTCTGATGCAGAGCTCTGGCTCTGTGCGCTGCTCTGGGTTCTGACTGACATGATGTCAGAGCTCTGGCTCTGGGTTCTGACATGATGTCAGAGCTCTGTATGGGTTCTGACTGATGATGTCAGAGCTCTGGCTCTGTGCTTCACAGCTCTGTATGGGTTCTGACTGACATGATGTCAGAGCTCTGGCTCTGTGCTTCACAGCGCTGTATGGGTTCTGACTGACATGATGTCAGAGCTCTGTATGGGTTCTGACTGACATGATGTCAGAGCTCTGTATGGGTTCTGACTGACATGATGTCAGAGCTCTGTATGGGTTCTGACTGACATGATGTCAGAGCTCTGTATGGGTTCTGACTGACATGATGTCAGAGCTCTGGCTGACTGTGTCAGAGCTTGGGCTCTGTGCTTCACAGCGCTGTATGAGTTCTGACTGACAGACGTTCTGGAAATTCACCACAGCACACCCACCTGAATGCACTCATGACTCCTTTCTGTGCGCACCAAAATGATGATCCGTTTCCCTGAATTGTGAAATCCTAACACTGTATATCGTATTTTATGACTTAGAACTGTCTTTCAAATTATGCCCACCTGACCTAGATTGCGATTTATAATGGACCATTTTTCAATTCCATGAACAACAACAGTAATTGTGTGATGGCGGGGATGCAGGGTTGTTTTCCAAACAAAACAACTACAAGTGTTCTTGCTGTATTTCATCAAATGAACTGATATTGGTTGCATAAACACATTTAGCAGCTGTTATTGGGGGTGTAGCGAAATGCTTGTGTTCCTAGCTCCAACAGGAACTGTGTACATTTTGTAGAGGTGTGTGTCCACTTGGAGACACCAGTTAGTCCTCTCACTCAAACCCTTGTCCACTTGGAGACACCAGTTAGTCCTCTCACTCAAACCCTTGTCCACTTGGAGACACCAGTTAGTCCTCTCACTCAAACCCTTGTCCACTTGGAGACACCAGTTAGTCCTCTCACTCAAACCCTTGTCCACTTGGAGACACCAGTTAGTCCTCTCACTCAAACCCTTGTCCACTTGGAGACACCAGTTAGTCCTCTCACTCAAACCCTTGTCCACTTGGAGACACCAGTTAGTCCTCTCACTCAAACCCTTGTCCACTTGGAGACACCAGTTAGTCCTCTCACTCAAACCCTTGTCCACTTGGAGACACCAGTTAGTCCTCTCACTCAAACCCTTGTCCACTTGGAGACACCAGTTAGTCTTCTCACTCAAACCCTTGTCAAACCCTTGTCCACCCTTGTCCACTTGGAGACCAGTTAGTCTTCTCCTCACTCAAACCCTTGTCCACTTGGAGACACCAGTTAGTCCTCTCACTCAAACCCTTGTCCACTTGGAGACACCAGTTAGTCTTCTCACTCAAACCCTTGTCCACTTGGAGACACCAGTTAGTCTTCTCACTCAAACCCTTGTCCACTTGGAGACACCAGTTAGTCCTCTCACTCAAACCCTTGTCCACTTGGAGACACCAGTTAGTCCTCTCACTCAAACCCTTGTCCACTTGGAGACACCAGTTAGTCCTCTCACTCAAACCCTTGTCCACTTGGAGACACCAGTTAGTCTTCTCACTCAAACCCTTGTCCACTTGGAGACACCAGTTAGTCCTCTCACTCAAACCCTTGTCCACTTGGAGACACCAGTTAGTCCTCCACTCACTCAAAACCCTTGTCCACTTGGAGACACCAGTTAGTCTTCTCACTCAAACCCTTGTCCACTTGGAGACACCAGTTAGTCTTCTCACTCAAACCCTTGTCCACTTGGAGACACCAGTTAGTCCTCTCACTCAAACCCTTGTCATTTGTTTGTCTTATGTTGCACCTACTCCACATTTTCCAGGAATATTTGTATCATGTTAATGAATGTACAGTATCCAGAGTATTTTCAAATTTCATTATCAAAAAATGCGTTGAAAAGTACAGTAAATGTAAAATGCTCATGAAATCAACACAACAGCGTAATGTTTGTATTCAGTCTTGTCAGGTCAACTGTTGTGTCCTCACCTTTTATATTTTATTTATTTATCCTTTATTTAACTAGGCATGTCAGTTAAGAACAAATTCTTATTTACAATGACAGTCTACCCCAACAGCCAAACCCTAAACCGGCCTCCTAATGGGACTCCCAATCATTGTGATACAGCCTGGAATCGAACCAGGGTCTGTAGTGATGCCTCTAGCACTGCAGGGTCTGTAGTGATGCCTCTAGAGATGCAGTGCCTTAGACCTCAGGTCTAATCATTTCCCCATAATCTCAGAACGGTTCCCTTTTGATTGCTACCATGATTATGCATAGCATATGCTTTTCATTTCTCTTCTTTAAGAAACATTTCAATTAAGCTCTATGCATATAGGCCAATTCCCATGAGTGTAAAGGATTAAGTAACCTTTTGTCTTATATAACCATACCAAACTAACATATCATACTACTTTTACGTTTACTATGTTACGTCTAGTCTATGATACCAGGCTGGTGCTGCAGAGTCACGCCTCAGTTTCCTCATGTGGCTCTGAACACAGACACACACACACACATACACTGTTAAAATGTACCAGCTGCAACAAACAGGTTTTTTAGTTTTGTTCAGCCACTCTTTTAGACAGTCAGTAGTTTCAGCTGCTCCTTTGATGGCGTGGTGCACAACAAGCAGAACAAGCCACAACACCCACGCAGACCTATTAGGCCTATCCCACAACAGGGCTCTCAACAGAGGGGTAGTGACTTGGTAGTGACACAGGCCAGGACAGACCACTGGGTGGAGGTGAAGGTGGGGGTGGAGGAGGACTGGGGGACCTAAACAGGACAGACCACTGGTGGGAGGTGGAGGAGGACTGGTGGTCCTAAACAGGACAGACCACTGGGGGTGGAGAGGGGGAGGAGGGTGGGAGGAGGTGGAGGAGGGTTGGTCCTAAACAGGACAGACCACTGGGAGGTGGAGGGACCACTGAGGAGGTGGAGGAGGACTGGGGGTCCTAAACAGGACAGACCACTGGGAGGTGGAGGGTGAGGAGGTGGAGGAGGCCTGGGGGTCCTAAACAGGACAGACCACTGGGAGGTGGGAGGTGGAGGACAGACCACTGGGGGGAGGTGGAGGTGGAGGAGGACTGGGGGACAGACCACTGGGGGAGGAAGGTGGAGGAGGGACCACTGGGAGGTGGGGGTGAGGAGGTGGAGGGGAGGGAGGACTGGGGGTCCTAAACAGGACAGACCACTGGGAGGTGGAGGGTGAGGAGGTGGAGGAGGACCTCAACAGGACAGACCCTGGGGGGTGAGGACAGACCACCCTGGTGGGAGGTGGAGGGTGAGGAGGAGGAGGAGGGACAGACCACTGGGGGTGGTCCTAAACAGGACAGACCACTGGGAGGTGGAGGGTGAGGAGGTGGAGGAGGACTGGGGGTCCTAAACAGGACAGACCACTGGGAGGTGGAGGGTGAGGAGGTGGAGGAGGACTGGGGGCCCTAAACAGGACAGACCACTGGGAGGTGGAGGGTGAGGAGGTGGAGGAGGACTGGGGGCCCTAAACAGGACAGACCACTGGGGGTGAGGGGTGAGAGGAGGAGGGTTGGGGGCCCTAAAAGGACAGACCACTGGGAGGTGGGAGGTGGAGGAGGGTGAGGGAGGGAGGTGAGGGTGGAGGAGGGCTGGTGGTCCTCAACAGGACAGACCACTGGGGGTGAGGAGGTGAGGTGGAGGGGGAGAGGTGGAGGAGGAGCTGGTGGTCCTCAACAGGACAGACCACTGGGGGTGGGGGGAGGAGGTGGAACAGGACAGACCACTGGGGGGGTGAGGAGGTGGAGGAGGGCTGGTGGTCCTCAACAGGACAGACCACTGTGGGGTGAGGAGGTGGAGGGGAGGGGAGGAGGGTGGTCCCTCAACAGGAGGAGGGAGGAGGAGGGGCTGGTGGTCCTCAACAGGACAGACCACTGGGGGTGAGGGGGAGGAGGGTTGGTGGTCCTCAGGGTGGAGGAGGGGTTGGTGGTCCTCAACAGGACAGGGGGTGAGGAGGGGGAGGTGGGGGGAGGGTTGGTGGTCCTCAACAGGACAGACCACTGGGGGTGAGGGGAGGAGGTGGAGGAGGGGGTTGGTGGTCCTCAACAGGGGGGGGTGAGGGGGGGAGGAGGTGGAGGAACACTGGGGGTGAGGAGGGGAGGTGGAGGAGGGTTGGTGGTCCTCAACAGGACAGACCACTGGGGGTGGGAGGTGGAGGAGGGGTCCTCAACAGGACAGACCACTGGGGGTGAGGAGGTGGAGGAGGGTTGGTGGTCCTCAACAGGACAGACCACTGGGGGTGGAGGGGAGGAGGGGGTTGGTGGTCCTCAACAGGACAGACCACTGGGGGTGAGGAGGTGGAGAGGACCACTGGGGGTGAGGAGGGTGGAGGAGGGGGTGGTCCTCAACAGGACAGACCACTGGGGGTGAGGAGGTGGAGGAGGGTTGGTGGTCCTCAACAGGACAGACCACTGGGGGTGAGGAGGTGGAGGAGGGTTGGTGGTCCTCAACAGGACAGACCACTGGGGGTGAGGAGGGGGAGGGAGGAGGGTTGGTGGTCCTCAACAGGACAGACCACTGGGGGTGAGGAGGTGGAGGAGGGGTGGTGGTCCTCAGGACAGAACACTGGGGGTGAGGAGGTGGAGGAGGGTTGGTGGTCCTCAACAGGACAGAACACTGGGGGTGAGGAGGTGGAGGAGGGTTGGTGGTCCTCAACAGGACAGAACACTGGGGGTGAGGAGGTGGAGGAGGGTTGGTGGTCCTCAACAGGACAGAACACTGGGGGTGAGGAGGTGGAGGAGGGGTTGGTGGTCCTCAACAGGACAGAACACTGGGGGTGAGGAGGTGGAGGAGGGTTGGTGGTCCTCAACAGGACAGAACACTGGGGGTGAGGAGGTGGAGGAGGGTTGGTGGTCCTCAACAGGACAGACCACTGGGGGGGAGGTGAGGAGGTGGAGGAGGGGGTTGGTGGTCCTCAACAGGACAGAACACTGGGGGTGAGGAGGTGGAGGAGGGTTGGTGGTCCTCAACAGGACAGAACACTGGGGGTGAGGAGGTGGAGGAGGGTTGGTGGTCCTCAACAGGACAGACCACTGGGGGTGAGGAGGGAGGTGGAGGAGGGGGGTTGGTGGTCCTCAACAGGAGACCAGACCACTGGGGGTGAGGAGGTGGAGGAGGGTTGGTGGTCCTCAACAGGACAGAACACTGGGGGTGAGGAGGTGGAGGAGGGTTGGTGGTCCTCAACAGGACAGACCACTGGGGGTGAGGAGGTGGAGGAGGGTTGGTGGTCCTCAACACAGACCACTGGGGGTGAGGACAGAACACTGGGGGTGAGGAGGTGGAGGAGGGGGTTGGTGGTCCTCAACAGGACAGACCACTGGGGGTGAGGAGGTGGAGGAGGGTGGAGGAGGGGGGTTGGTGGTCCTCAACAGGACAGACCACTGGGGGTGAGGAGGTGGAGGAGGGTTGGTGGTCCTCAACAGGACAGACCACTGGGGGTGGAGGAGGGTGAGGACAGAACACTGGGGAGGTGGAGGAGGGTTGGTGGTCCCTCAACAGGACAGACCACTGGGGGGGTGAGGAGGTGGAGGAGGGTTGGTGGTCCTCAACAGGACAGACCACAGGAGGTGGAGGAGGGTTGGTGGTCCTCAACAGGACAGACCACTGGGGGGTGAGGAGGTGGAGGAGGGTTGGTGGTCCTCAACAGGACAGACCACTGGGGGGTGAGGAGGTGGAGGAGGGTTGGTGGTCCTCAACAGGACAGTTGAGTTGTACAGTAGTCATCCTCTCTCTGCCCCCCTCCACTTGTCAACATTACAGTTGTGTCTGGGTGGTAGGCAGCTACACTATTTCAAAAAGAATCATTTGCATGTCTGAGGGACTGCATTCCTGTTCTTACTCTATGTGGTGGACTCAGGATGTGTGTTGGACGTTGTAGAGTTAATGACAGAGCTCCAGATGGATTGTGGGAGCTGGTGTGGTGATGATGATGATGGTGTTGGCGATGAAGGGTTAGCGGTTTGCTTGTCCAGGTGTGTATTGGAAGTGGTTGGGCTGGGGCTGAGGTGCTGTGTGTGTGTCCGGGTCATGCAGAGTTCTCTGGGCTGTGTGTGTGTGTGGCTACCGTGTTTGTTTGCAGCCTGATCCCCTTCATAAAGGACTGAGATGAGAGCACTAACGGTTGTGTTGAAGGCTGCTCTTTCTCCAATGTCACACATCACTGGTGGAAAACACTTCTATGTTGATTGGTGTGTGTGACGGACAAATGGCAATACTAACCACTGTTTTCTCTTTCTCTCTCTCTCTTTCTCTCTCTCTCTCTCTCTCTCTCTCTCTCTCTCGCTCTCTCTCGCTCTCTCTCTGTCGCTCTCTCTCTCTCTCTCTCTCTCTCTCTCTCTCTCTCTCTCTTTCTCTCATAGTGACATATTTGATGCCATGTTCCCTGTCATGCACATTGCGGGAGAGACAGTTATTCAGCAAGGTTTGTGAACATAATGTATAATGTGTTAACTCTGTAATACACACATGTACAGAACACATAGTAGACCTACTGTACACACTGAAACTACTGGAATTACCACACAGACACACTCACACTCACACACACACACACAGACTGTAGTACTGACTGTACTCCCTCTCTTTCTACCAGATGTCAGTGTGACTTCTTCCAAGTCTGACGGTTGTCACTAGTTACCACAGCCACAAAGTATGAATTGGCCTTATCTGTAAAATTCATGAAAACAAAATGAAAACAATTATTGCCTTAATTTAAGGTTAGTGTTAGGCATAAGGTTAGCAGTGTGATTAAGGTTAGGGTTAGGCATAAGGTTAGCATTGTGATTAAGGTTAGGGTTAGGTTTAAAATCAGATTTTAAGAAGATGCTTTTTATAAAACGGCAGGGCCTTGTGGCTGTGCCAGCTAGTAACGACCCAGTCTAAGCGCAGCAGTCCAAGGTCTCAGTCTAGACATCCCATAGCCTTTCACGTTAAACAGAGAAAATCTGGGTTCCCTATCGAACACAGACTCACAGACAAACACACACAATCACACTTACTGTAACCTCACACACTCACAGACAAACACACACAATCACACTTACTGTAACCTCACACACTCACAGACAAACACACACAATCACACTTACTGTAACCTCACACACATACAGACATAACAGACAGACACAAACACACATAACCACACTTACTGTAATCTCACACACTCACAGACAAACACACACAATCACACTTACTGTAACCTCACACACACATACAGACAGACACAAACACACATAACCACACTGACTGTAACCTCACACACATACAGACAGACACAAACACACATAACCACACTTACTGTAACCTCACACATACAGACAGACACAAACACACATAACCACACTGACTGTAACCTCACACACATACAGACAGACACAAACACACATAACCACACTTACTGTAACCTCACACACACATACAGACAGACACAAACACACATAACCACACTTACTGTAACCTCACACACATACAGACAGACACAAACACACGTAACCACACACACTTACTGTAACCTCACACACACATACAGACAGACACAAACACACATAACCACACTTACTGTAACCTCACACACATACAGACAGACACAAACACACGTAACCACACACTTACTGTAACCTCACACACACATACAGACAGACACAAACACACATAACCACACTTACTGTAACCTCACACACACAGACAGACACAAACACACATAACCACACTTACTGTAACCTCACACACATACAGACAGACACAAACACACATAACCACACTTACTGTAACCTCACACACACACATACAGACAGACACAAACACACATAACCACACTTACTGTAACCTCACACACACATACATACATACACAAACACACATAACCACACTGACACAAAGACACATCCTGTAGCTCCAACTCCAAAAAGTTCTGGGACACTGTGAAGTCCATGGAGAACAAGAGCACCTCCTCCCAGCTGCCCACTGCACTGAGGCTAGGTAACACGGTCACACACACCATGATTATCGAGACAGACAAGCATTTCTCAACGGCTGGCCATGCCTTCCGCCTGGCTACAACATCTTACCCCCCGCAGCTCCTCACACTCCAGGTTCTCCTTTACCCAAATCCAGATAGCAGATGTTCTGAAAGAGCTGCAAACCTGGACCCGTATAAATCAGCTGGGCTTGACAATCTGGACCCTCTATTTCTGAAACTATCCGCACATTGTCACACCCTATTACATACCTGTTCAAACACACATTCAACCTGAGATCCCCAAGGATTGAAAGCTGTCATCCCCCTCACAAAGGGGAGACACACCCAAACTGTTACAGACCTATATCCATCCTGCCCTGCCTATCTAAGGTCTTCGAAAGCCAAGTCACACAAACACATCACAGACACAAACCCACAGTCCTTCAGTGCAAAGGTTTGCATCCTGGGTAGCTCCAACTCGCAAACTAAACGTTCTGGGACACTGTGAGCAGTCCATGGAGAACAAGAGCACCTCTGTCAATCCCAGCTGCCCACTGCACTGAGGCTTTTCGGATGACTGCACTTGCCTGGTCACCACCGACAGAGTCATGATTATCGAAAACTTCAACAAGCATTTCTCAACGGCTGGCCATGCCTTCCGCCTCTTTACTCCAACATCGGCCAACAGCTCCACCCCCCAGACAGCTACTCGCCCAAGCCTCTCCAGGTTCTCTCTTTTCCCTGTGCTATCCAGATAGCAGATGTTCTGAAAGAGCTGCAAAACCTGGACACTGTGCAAACCTCAGCTGGGCTTGACAACACTCTGTGGCCTCCAACTGCTTTCGCTAGTAAACTGCATCCAACCGATCCGCCTGCATTGCATCACAACCCCTTGAATATGTGGACATCTATAAGCCTGTGTCAACCTCTCCTTCCAGACTCATAAACATCTCCAATTGAAAATCAAATCAAGAGATTCCCAACAAAGCCTCCTTCACTCACGCCGCCAAACTTGAAAACTGACTATCCTACCGATCCTCGACTTTGGCTATGTCATCCTTACCACTCTACTCAAAACTGGCAGATCACAGTGCCATCCGGTCACTAAACTGTTACAGACCACTGCGATATCCATCCTGGCCCTCGCCTATTCTAACCCACTGGCTCCAGGTCATCTACAAGTCCATGCTAGTCAACAAAGTTCACTGGTCACTGACACATCCGAACGCCCCAGCAGGTGTATCCACTGATCATCCCTGTGCCAACACCTCATTTGGTTTCCCAGTACTCTGCTGCCTGTGACTGGACCTCAGCCACGCTGAAGGTATCTCCTCACCAACTTCAAACATCTGCTATCTGAGCAAAACCGACAGCTGTACTGTTGCAAATAGTCTTCATCCCCATACCTTCCCCCACCTAAGGCTTTTACTTGTTATTTACTCTGTGGACATAAAAATCGTCAATCACCTGTTGCCCACACTCTATCCCCATACTGTTTTTAAATCACACCAATACACCTGGTACATGACCATCTGACACATCACTCCAGTGTTAATCTGCAAAAATTGTAATTACACACTACTGTCCACCTCATGCACACACATTGTATACAGACACAATTGACAAACATAACTCTGTGTTACTGTAACCTCACACACTCACAGACAAAACAAACATGACACACTTGTAACCACACCTGGTTAAACACAGAAATAAAAACAAAAATACACATAACCACACTTACTGTAACCTCACACACACACATACAGACACAAACAAACATAACCACACTTACTGTAACCTCACACACACACACACACACACACACACACACAGATAGACACAAACACACATAACCACACTTACTGTAACCTCACACACACACACAGACACAAACACACATAACCACACTTACTGTAACCTCACACACACACACACACAGACACACAACCACACTTACTGTAACCTCACACACACACACAAACACACACACACACACACAGATAGACACAAACACACATAACCACACTTACTGTAACCTCACACACACACAGATGGACACAAACACACATAACCACACTTACTGTAACCTCACACACACATCAGACACACAAACACACATAACCACACTTACTGTAACCTCACACACACACACACAGACAGACACAAACACACAGATAACCACACTTACTGTAACCTCACACACACACCAGACAGACACAAACACACATAACCACACTTACTGTAACCTCACATACACACACAGACAGACACAAACACACGTAACCACACTTACTGTAACCTCACACACACACAGACAGACACAAACACACATAACCACACTTACTGTAACCTCACACACACACAGACAGACACAAACACACATAACCACACTTACTGTAACCTCACACACACATCAGACAGACACAAACACACATAACCACACTTACTGTAACCTCACACACACACACAGACAGACACAAACACACATAACCACACTTACTGTAACCTCACACACACACACAGACAGACACAAACACACGTAACCACACTTACTGTAACCTCACACACATACATACAGACACACACAAACACACGTAACCACACTTACTGTAACCTCACACACAGACACAGACACAAACACACATAACCACACTTACTGTAACCTCACACACACACACAGACAGACACAAACACACAGTAACCACACTTACTGTAACCTCACACACACACAGACAGACACAAACTGTCCTACGGTGATAACTACAGGTGGGTACTGTAACCAGTCACACACAGTACATACAGACACAAACACACATAACCACACTTACTGTGGGGAACCTCACACACACACAGAGACAGACACAAACACACATAAGGGAGACTTACAGTGGAGTAACCTGGGGAAGGGACACATACATACAGACACAAACAGATTAAGGAGACAGAGAGAGGCATTGGAGTGGGGAAGGGAGACAGAGACAGACACAAACACACAGTATAAGGGAGTAGATTCAGGCAGGGAGTGGCACACATATAGGCAGTGGGGAAGGGACACAGGCAGTGGGGGGGAGAGAGAGAGAGAGGCTCAGTCAGAGAGAGGCAGTCCCCCTTGCTTCAGAGAGAGGCCCCAGACAGTGCTCCTGTGGAGTGGACTCAGAGAGAGGCAGTATCTGTCCTAATTTGGTGATGGGGAAGGGGGAGAGAGAGAGAGGCAGTGGGGAGGAGGTGGAAGGGTGAAGAGAGAGGGGGTGGGGAAGGAGAGAGAGAGAGGCAGTGGGGAAGGGAGAGAGAGAGGAGGCAGTGGGGAAGGGAGAGAGAGAGAGGCAGTGGGGAAGGGAGAGAGAGAGGCAGAAGAGAGAGGAGAGGCAGTGGGGAAGGGAGAGAGAGAGAGAGGCAGTGGGGAAGGGAGAGAGAGAGAGAGGGCAGTGGAGTGGGGAAGGAGAGAGAGAGGTGGAGTGGGGAAGGGAGACAGAGAGAGGCAGTGGGGGGGAAGGGAGAGAGAGAGGGAGTGGGGAAGGGAGGAGAGAGGCAGTGGGGAAGGGAGACAGTGGGAGGGGGAAGGGAGAGAGAGAGGCAGTGGGGGGGAAGGGAGGAGAGAGGCAGTGGGGAGGGAGAGAGGGAGGCAGTGGAGAGAGAGGCAGTGGGGGGGAAGGGAGAGAGAGAGAGAGGCAGTGGGGAAGGGGAGAGAGAGAGAGAGGCAGTGGGGAAGGGAGACAGAGAGAGGCAGTGGGGAAGGGAGACAGAGAGAGGCAGTGGGGAAGGGAGAGAGAGAGAGAGCAGTGGGGAAGGGAGACAGAGAGAGAGGCAGTGGGGAAGGGAGAGAGAGAGAGAGGCAGAGGGGAAGGGAGAGAGAGAGAGGCAGGGGGAAGGGAAGGGAGAGAGAGAGAGCAGTGGGGAAGGGAGAGAGAGAGAGGGAGGGGGGGGAAGGGAGAGAGAGAGAGGCAGTGGGGAAGGGAGAGAGAGAGAGGCAGTGGGGGGGAAGGGAGACAGAGAGAGGCAGTGGGGAAGGGAGAGAGAGAGAGGCAGTGGGGAAGGGAGAGAGAGAGAGGCAGTGGGGAAGGGAGAGAGAGAGAGGCAGTGGGGTGGGGAAGGGAAGGGAGAGTGGGGAGAGAGAGGAGTGGGTGGGGAGAGGAGAGAGAGGCAGTGGGGGGGAAGGGAGACAGAGAGAGGCAGTGGGGAAGGGAGAGAGAGAGGCAGAGTGGGGAAGGGAGAGAGAGGCAGTGGGGAAGGGAGACAGAGAGAGGCAGTGGGGGGGAAGGGAGAGACAGAGAGAGGCAGTGGGGGGGAAGGGAGAGAGAGAGAGCAGGCAGTGGGGAGAGGGAGAGAGAGGCAGTGGGGAAGGGAGACAGAGAGAGAGCAGTGGGGAAGGGAGAGAGAGAGAGGGGGAAGTGGGGGGGGAAGAGAGAGAGAGGCAGTGGAGTGGGGAAGGGAGAGAGAGAGGCAGCAGGGAGAGAGAGGCAGTGGGGAAGGGAGACAGAGAGAGAGCAGTGGGGAAGGGAGAGAGAGAGGCAGTGGGGGGAAGGGAGAGAGAGAGAGGGGGAAGGGAGACAGAGGCAGTGGGGAAGGAGAGAGAGGAGGCAGTGGGGAAGGGAGAGAGAGAGGCAGTGGGGAAGGGAGAGAGAGAGAGAGAGGGAGGGAGGGGGAGAGAGAGAGAGGCAGTGGGGAAGGGAGACAGAGAGAGGCAGTGGGGAAGGGAGAGAGAGAGGCAGTGGGGAAGGGAGAGAGAGAGAGGCAGGGGGGGGAAGGGAGAGAGAGAGAGGCAGTGGGGAAGGGAGAGAGAGAGAGAGGCAGTGGGGGAGAGAGAAGGGAGAGAGAGAGAGAGGCAGTGGGGAAGGGAGAGAGAGAGAGAGGCAGTGGGAAGGGAGAGAGAGGAGAGAGAGGAAGGGAGAGCAGTGGGGAAGGGAGAGAGAGAGAGGCAGTGGGGAAGGGAGAGAGAGAGAGGCAGTGGGGGGGAGAGGAGAGAGAGAGGGGGGGAAGGGAGAGAGAGAGAGGCAGTGGGGAAGGGAGACAGAGAGAGGCAGTGGGGAAGGGAGAGAGAGGCAGAAGGGAGAGAGGCAGTGGGGAAGGGAGAGAGAGAGGCAGTGGGGAAGGGAGGAGAGAGGGAGACAGAGAGAGGGCAGTGGGGAAGGGAGACAGAGAGAGGCAGTGGGGAAGGGAGAGAGAGGCAGTGGGGAAGGGAGAGAGAGGCAGTGGGGAAGGAAGGGAGAGAGAGAGAGGCAGTGGGGAAGGGAGAGAGAGAGAGGCAGTGGGGAAGGGAGAGAGAGAGCAGTGGCAGGGGGAAGGGAGGAGAGAGAGGCAGAAGGGAGAGGCAGTGGGGAAGGGAGACAGAGAGAGAGAGCAGTGGGGAAGGGAGAGAGAGAGAGGCAGTGGGGAGAGGAGAGAGAGGCAGTGGGGAAGGGAGAGAGAGGGAGGCAGTGGGGGGAAGAGAGAGAGGCAGTGGGGAAGGGAGAGAGAGAGAGAGGCAGTGGGGAAGGGAGAGAGAGAGAGAGGCAGTGGGGAAGGGAGAGAGAGAGAGGTAGTGGGGAAGGGAGAGAGAGAGAGGTAGTGGGGAAGGGAGAGAGAGAGAGGCAGTGGGGAAGGGAGGAAGGGAGACAGAGACAGAGAGAGGCAGTGGGGAAGGGAAGAGAGAGAGAGAGGCAGTGGGGAAGGGAGAGAGAGAGCAGGTAGGGGAAGGGAGAGAGAGAGGGGCAGTGGGGAAGGGAGACAGAGAGAGGCAGTGGGGAAGGGAGAGAGAGAGAGGCAGTGGGGAAGGGAGAGAGAGAGGCAGTGGGGAAGGGAGAGAGAGGGAGGCAGTGGGGAAGGGAGAGAGAGAGAGGCAGTGGGGAAGGGAGAGAGAGAGAGAGGCAGTGGGGAAGGGAGAGAGAGAGAGAGGTAGTGGGGAAGGGAGACAGAGAGAGAGGCAGTGGGAGAGAGGGAGAGAGAGAGGCAGAGGAGAGAGTGGGGAGTGGGGAAGGGAGAGAGAGAGAGGCAGTGGGGAAGGGAGAGAGAGAGAGGAGGCAGTGGGGAAGGGAGAGAGAGAGAGGCAGTGGGGAAGGGAGACAGAGAGAGGCAGTGGGGAAGGGAGACAGAGAGAGGCAGTGGGGAAGGGAGACAGAGAGAGGCAGTGGGGAAGGGAGACAGATGAAGAGAGAGAGCGAGGCAATGGGGAAGGGAGACAGAGACAGAGAGAGAGAGAGAGGCAATGGGGAAGGGAGAGAGAGGCAGTGGGGAAGGGAGACAGAGAGAGGCAGTGGGGAAGGGAGAGAGAGAGGCAATGGGGAAGGGAGACAGAGACAGTGGGGAAGGGAGAGAGAGAGAGAGGCAGTGGGGAGGGGAGAAGGGAGACAGAGAGAGAGGCAGTGGGGAAGGGAGAGAGAGAGAGAGGGGGGGAAGGGAGAGAGAGAGAGGTAAGGGGGAAGGGAGAGAGAGAGAGAGGCAGTGGGGAAGGGAGAGAGAGAGAGAGTGAAGAGAGAGAGCAGAGGGAAGGGAGACAGAAGAGAGAGAGAGAGGCAATGGGGAAGGGAGGAGAGAGGGCAGAAGAGAAGGGAGAGAGAGAGCAGAGGAAGGGAGACAGAGAGCGAGGCAGTGGGGAAGGGAGACAGATGAAGAGAGAGAGAGAGGCAGAAGGGAGACAGAGAGAGAGCGAGGCAATGGGGAAGGGAGACAGAGAGAGAGGAGGCAGTGGGGAAGGGAGACAGAGAGAGAGAGAGAGAGCGAGGAATGGGGAAGGGAGACAGAGAGAGAGGCAGTAGTGAGGCAATGGGGAAGGGAGACAGAGAGAGGCAGTGGGGAAGGGAGACAGAGAAGAGAGAGAGAGAGAGCGAGGAAGGGAGACAGAGAGCGAGGCAGTGGGGAAGGGAGACAGAGACAGAGAGAGAGCGAGGCAATGGGGAAGGGAGACAGAGAGAGAGGCAGTGGGGGGAGGGAGACAGAGAGAGAGAGAGCGAGGTAGGGGAAGGAAGGGAGACAGAGAGGGGAGAGGCAGAGGGAGGCAGGGGAAGGGAGACAGAGAGAGAGAGAGGCAGGCAATGGGGAAGGGAGACAGAGAGAGAGAGCAGAGGGGACAGGAAGGGAGACAGAGAGAGAGCAGTGGGAAGGGAGACAGAGAGAGAGGCAGTGGGGAAGGGAGACAGAGAGAGAGAGAGGCAGTGGGGAAGGGAGACAGAGGGGAAGGGAGACAGAGAGAGAGAGGTAGTGAGGAAGGGAGACAGAGAGAGAGAGAGGCAGTGGGGAAGGGAGACAGAGAGAGAGAGAGGCAGTGGGGAAGGGAGACAGAGAGAGAGAGAGGCAGTGGGGAAGGGAGACAGAGAGAGAGAGAGGCAGTGGGGAAGGGAGACAGAGAGAGAGGCAGTGGGGAAGGGAGACAGAGAGAGAGGCAGTGGGGAAGGGAGACAGAGAGAGAGAGAGGCAGTGGGGAAGGGAGACAGAGAGAGAGGCAGTGGGGAAGGGAGACAGAGAGAGAGGCAGTGGGGAAGGGAGACAGAGAGAGAGCGAGGCAATGGGGAATGGAGACAAAGGAAGAGAGCGAGAGCAATGGGGAAGGGAGACAGCTGGGGAAGGGAGACTGTGGGGAAGGAGACAAAGGAAGAGAGAGAGCATCCCAGCTAGCTACAGTACATTACTACAGTACATTACTACAGTATACACTACAGACTACTGATGTCACTGTTCACTGTCTGGACTGGCTGTTTACACCAAAGATATCTATGGTTTAACAGTATATATATATATATATATATATATATATATATATATATATATATATATATATATATATACAGTATAAAAACTGAGTGTACAGGACATTAAGAACACCTGCTCTTTCCATGACATAGACTGACCAGGTGAATCCAGGTGAAAGATATGATCCTTTATTGATGTCACTTGTTAAATCCACTTCAATCAGTGTAGATGAAGGGGAGGAGATGGGTTAAAGAAGGATTGTTAAGCCTTGAGACAACTGAGAAATGGATTGTGTCTGTGTGCCATTCAGAGGGTGAATGGGCAAGACAAAAGATTGAAGTGCCTTTGAACAGGGTATGATAGTAGGTATCAGGCGCACCAGTGTGCAGTGTTGCTGGGTTTTTCCACAGTTTCCTGTGTGTATCAAGAATGGTCCACCACCCAAAGGACATCCAGCCAACTTGACACAACTGTGGGAAGCATTGGAGTCAACATGGGCCAGCATTCCTGTGGAACGCTTTCAACACCTTGAAGAGTCCATGTCCTGATGAATTAAGGCTGTTCTGAGAGCAAAATGAGGTGCATCTCAATATTAGGAAGGTGTTCTTAATGTTTTTTACAGTCAGTGTATATAATGGACTATCCAGGTATGACTAAACTGTTATCCTGATGTAACACGGTAGCCTAACCGTGGCCTAGCCTAACCGTGACCTAGCCTAACCGTGGCCTAGCCTAACCGTGACCTAGCCTAACCGTGGCCTAGCCTAACCGTGACCTAGCCTAACCGTGGCCTAGCCTAACCGTGACCTAGCCTAACCGTGACCTAGCCTAACCGTGACCTAGCCTACTAGCCTAACCGTGGCCTAGCCTAACCGTGGCCTAGCCTACTAGCCTAACCGTGGCCTAGCCTAACCGTAGCCTAACCGTGACCTAGCCTAACCGTAGCCTAACCGTGGCCTATCCTAACCGTGACCTAGCCTAACCGTGGCTTAGCCTAACCGTGGCCTAGCCTAACCGTGGCCTAGCCTAACCGTGGCCTAGCCTAACCGTGACCTAGCCTAACCGTGGCCTAACCTAACCGTGACCTAGCCTAACCTTGGCCTAGCCTAACCGTGACCTAGCCTACTAGCCTAACCGTGGCCTAGCCTAACCGTGGCCTATCCTAACCGTGGCCTAGCCTAACCGTGGCCTAGCCTAACCGTGGCCTAGCCTAACCGTGGCCTAGCCTAACCGTGACCTAACCTAACCGTGACCTAGCCTAACCGTGGCCTAGCCTAACCGTGACCTAACCTAACCGTGGCCTAACCTAACCGTGACCTAGCCTAACCGTGACCTAGCCTAACCGTGGCTTAGCCTAACCGTGGCCTAGCCTAACCGTGGCCTAGCCTAACCGTGGCTTAGCCTAACCGTGGCCTAACCTAACCGTGACCTAGCCTAACCGTGGCCTAGCTCATCTTAATCTGCTGCATTTCAAATGTAGGATCAACCCCGTCGGTGTTACCAAGGAATCTGTGTCTGGGCAGGTGCATAAGGAAGACACCTTCTAATGTTCACGTCTAGGCTAGTTTCAAAAACACTTTCTATTTGCTGTGATTTGAGGTTAAAAATACCCTCAAATGACCCCAGCTCTCACACAACAGCAAGAACACACCATGTCAGAGAAGAGGCTCAGGCAGATCTTAAAACTCAAATGTTACTACAGTATTTAAGTAAAAAGTACAGATGAAGAATCTTAATTTGATCACAGTGTTGCAGGATAATGCAATGCAGGAAATGTAGAACTAGTGGTATTTGAGGTTTAAAATGGCTTCTGAAGTTTGTAATTTCCACTTTGAAATTTCCGATTTGATTTTCCCTTATGAAAATGTGTCAACCCCAACAAAAAGATCCATTAATTATAAACCATGTATTAATTCACGTTTCCTGTTGCTGCAGGATAATTGTCCTGCTGTAGCAAACTGGCTCAAATTAAGATCCTACATCGGTACAAGTAGAGGCCTACACAGTATATGAAAAGAGTCAATAAAACCTCACAGGAACAGTTTGTTTGCTGTAAAGACTGGTATTCCTCAGTCGTCGGTGTACATACAGCATTCTAGCCAGGTGACACAAAGCAAACGTGAGCCCGGGGATGTAGTCCTTTGAAGACAGTCAAAGAGCGTTGGCAGCAATGCTTGTTACACTTCCCCTATGTTGAAACAAGGTCTTTCTTACTGTGTGTGCTGGAGTGCATCGACCTGTGTGTGTGTGTGTGTGTGTGTGTGTGTGTGTGTGTGTGTGTGTGTGTGTGTGTGTGTGTGTGTGTGTGTGTGTATGCGCGCTCAATTTTGTGTGTGTCTCTGTCAAATATTTGCCTGCGGTCTTGGGGCTCAGGGTTCTGCTAGAAGGGAAAACAAAGAGTTCACAGCCCAGGTGATAAAAGACAGGAAGAGTGGAGAGAATAGAGAGATGGAGTGAGAGAATGAGGGAATGAAAGAAAGACAGAGAGAGATGAGATGAAAGAGGGAGAGAGGGAGCTGAAGAAGGCGGGCCAGGTTGAAGCCGGTTGGATGGAGGGGACAGAGAGGACACAGTCCCGAACCTCTCTCCCCTCTCCAGTGATAAATGTGTGTGATGAACGACTCTAGCCTCTACACACAGTATTAATTAGCTGTATGAACTCCTGTGAACCCTCAGCACGGGGATCCTCCAGCCTTTCAACTCCTCAATCACACACACACACATACACACACACACACACACACACACACATAGTTACACACACACACACACACACACACACACACACACACACACACACACACACATAGTTACACATACACACACACACACATAGTTACACATACACACCCACCCACACACATAGTTACACACATACATGCGTACACTCGCACAGCGACAGACACTCTGACACACACACACACGCACAGTCACACACAAATTAAATTGTATTGGTTGCACACACACTTACACACACTCACTGTCTTTCCCCCACCATGCACACACGTGTACCCACTTGGATAGAATAAAGACAGATGGTTATAGCCCCTTTCTGAGAGAGAGAGAGAGAGAGAGAGAGTTTCACTTTATATATTCACTTTGTATGTTGTCTACCTCACTTGCTTTGGCAATGTTAACACATGTTTCCCATGCCAATAAAGCCCTTGAATTGAATTGAATTGAGAGAGAGAGAGAGAGAGGGAGAGGGAGAGAGAGAGAGATGCTATTGACAACCTAGTGAGACAGAGACATGGGGGGGGAACACAAGGTTCCCAAATTTAAGAACTTCTGGCTTGCGTTCTTATTGGATTTCCCTGGAAGTGTTTGTGGTGGTGGACAAAGTGTGTTTATGTCTGTCTGCCTGTGTGTGTGCGTGTGTGTGCATGTGTGTAAGCTCAACCATTATATGTTCTCTCACACTTCTCTTACTCTTTCCTCTACAGGTGATGAAGGAGACAACTTCTATGTGATTGACCAAGGAGAAGTGGATGTAAGTTTCCCATTGGCTTATTCATTCCTCCCCTCTCCACTCCCCTACAACTCCCCAGGTCATTCTCAGTCACCTTACCTGGTCAAATAAGGGTTAATAAAGCAGTGTTAACCAAACCTCTCTACGAGTACCTCCAGTTCTCATTGGAAAGACCTCCAGTTCTCATTGGAAAGACCTCCAGTTCTCATTGGAAAAACCTCCAGTCCTCATTGGAAAGACCTCCAGTTCTCATTGGAAAGACCTCCAGTTCTCATTGGAAAGACCTCCAGTTCTCATTGGAAAGACCTCCAGTTCTCATTGGAAAAACCTCCAGTTCTCATTGGAAAGAACTCCAGTTCTCATTGGAAAGACCTCCAGTTCTCATTGGAAAGACCTCCAGTTCTCATTGGAAAGACCTCCAGTTCTCATTGGAAAACCTCCAGTTCTCATTGGAAAAACCTCCAGTTCTCATTGGAAAGACCTCCAGTTCTCATTGGAAAGACCTCCAGTTCTCATTGGAAAGACCTCCAGTTCTCATTGGAAAAACCTCCAGTCCTCATTGGAAAGACCTCAAGTTCTCATTGGAAAGACCTCCAGTTCTCATTGGAAAGACCTCCAGTTCTCATTGGAAAGACCTCCAGTTCTCATTGGAAAGAACTCCAGTTCTCATTGGAAAGACCTCCAGTTCTCATTGGAAAGACCTCCAGTCCTCATTGGAAAGACCTCCAGTCCTCATTGGAAAACCTCCAGTTCTCATTGGAAAGACCTCCAGTTCTCATTGGAAAGACCTCCAGTTCTCATTGGAAAGACCTCCAGTTCTCATTGGAAAGACTCCAGTTCTCATTGGAAAGACCTCCAGTTCTCATTGGAAAGACCTCCAGTCCTCATTGGAAAGACCTCCAGTTCTCATTGGAAAGACCTCCAGTTCTCATTGGAAAGACCTCCAGTCCTCATTGGAAAGAACTCCAGTTCTCATTGGAAAGACCTCCAGTCCTCATTGGAAAACCTCCAGTTCTCATTGGAAAAACCTCCAGTTCTCATTGGAAAGAACTCCAGTTCCTCCTCTAAAGACCTTCCAGTCCTCATTGGAAAGACCTTCCTACCTTCCTCATACCTGGAAAGATACCTTCCAGTCCTCATTGGAAAGACCTCCAGTTCCCCTCTTCAAAGACCTTCCTAGTTCTCACCTGGAAAGACCTTCCAGTCCTCATTGGAAAGACCTTCCTAGTTCTCACACATACCTTCATACCTTGGAAAGACCTCCAGTCCTCATTGGAAAGACCTCCTACTTCTCATTGGAAACACCTTCCTACCTCTCATTGGAACATACCTTCCTACCTCTACCTCAAAGAACTTCCTACCTCATTGGAAAGACACCTTCCTAGTTCTCCTTGGAAATACCTTCCTAGTCCTCATTGGAAAGAACCTTCCTAGTTCTCATACCTTCCTACCTCTACCTCCAGTACCTTCCTACCTCTGGACCCCAACATACCTTCCTACCTTCCTCATTGGAACCTTCCTACCTCTACCTCCACATACCTTCCTACCTTGGAAATACCTTCCTAGTTCTCTACCCCAAATACCTTCCTCCTCTACCCCAACATACCTTCCACCTCATTGGAAACCTTCCTACCTCCAGTCCTTCCTACCTTGGAAACATACCTTCCTACCTCTACCCATTGGAAACCTTCCTACCTCTCACCCACACATACCTTCCTACCTCTACTCTTTCATTGGAAACAACTTCCTACCTCTCATTGGAAAGACCTTCCTACCTCTACCTCACACATACCTTCACCTACCCCAGTCCTTCCTACCTTGGACCCCACAACCTTCCTACCTCTACCTGGAACAGACCTCCAGTCCTCTACCCCAAAGACCTTCCTACCTCTCATCGGAAATACCTTCCTACCTCTACCTCAAAACCTTCCTACCTCTACCTTTGAGACAGGACCTTCCTACCTCTAATCATCATACCTTCCTACCTCTACCCCACACATACCTTCCTACCTCTACCCCACACATACCTTCCTACCTCTCACATACCTTCCTACACCCCACACATACCTTCCTACCTCTACCCCACACATACCTTCCTACCTCTACCTCACACATACCTTCCTACCTCTACCCCACACATACCTTCCTACCTCTACCCCACACACCTTCCTACCTCTCCCCACACACACCTTCCTACCTCTACCTCACACATACCTTCCTACCTCTACCTCCACACATACCTTCCTACCTCTACCCCACACATACCTTCCTACCTCTACCCCACACACCTTCCTACCTCTACCCCACACATACCTTCCTACCTCTACCCCACACATACCTTCCTACCTCTACCTCACACATACCTTCCTACCTCTACCTCACACATACCTTCCTACCTCTACCTCACACATACCTTCCTACCTCTACCCCACACATACCTTCCTACCTCTACCTCACACATACCTTCCTACCTCTACCCCACACATACCTTCCTACCTCTACCCCACACATACCTTCCTACCTCTACCCCACACATACCTTCCTACCTCTACCTCACACACACCTTCCTACCTCTACCCCACACATACCTTCCTACCTCTACCCCACACATACCTTCCTACCTCTACCTCACACATACCTTCCTACCTACCTCTACCTTCACACCACCCTTCCTACCTCCCTCTACCCCACACATACCTTCCTACCTCTACCCCACACATACCTTCCTACCTCTACCTCACACACACCTTCCTACCTCTACCCCACACATACCTTCCTACCTCTACCCCTTCCTACACATACACCTTCCTACCTCTACCTCACACATACCTTCCTACCTCTACCCCACACATACCTTCCTACCTCTACCTCACACACCTTCCCCACCTTCCTACCTCTACCCCACACATACCTTCCTACCTCTACCCCACACATACCTTCCTACCTCTACCCCACATACCTTCCTACCTCTACCCCACACACACCTTCCTACCTCTACCTCCCACACATACCTTCCTACCTCTACCCCACACACCCTTCCTACCTCTACCTCACACACACCTTCCTACCTCTACCTCACACATACCTTCCTACCTCTACCCCACACATACCTTCCTACCTCTACCCCACACATACCTTCCTACCTCTACCCACACATACCTTCCTACCTCTACCCCACACATACCTTCCTACCTCTACCTCACACATACCTTCCTACCTCTACCTCACACATACCTTCCTACCTCTACCCCACACATACCTTCCTACCTCTACCCCACACATACCTTCCTACCTCTACCTCACACATACCTTCCTACCTCTACCCCACACATTCCTACCTTCCCCACACCCTTCCTACCTCTACCCCACACATACCTTCCTACCTCTACCCCACACATACCTTCCTACCTCTACCCCACACATACCTTCCTACCTCTACCCCACACATACCTTCCTACCTCTACCTCACACATACCTTCCTACCTCTACCCCACACATACCTTCCTACCCTCTACCTCACACATACCTTCCTACCTCTACCTCACACATACCTTCCTACCTCTACCCCACACATACCCTTCCTACCTACCCCACACATACCTCCTACCTCTACCCCATACCTTCCTACCTCTACCCCACACATACCTTCCTACCTCTACCCCACACACACCTTCCTACCTCTACCCCACACATACCTTCCTACCTCTACCCCACACATACCTTCCTACTTCTACTTCTCACATTGGTCAACTGTACTGCTGTTTGTGTTAAATGATGATGAGCACTAGCCTGGGGTCTTTTCTGACTTCATTGACTTGCGGTCTGGTCACGCTAGTGTGGGGCCCAGACACGCTCTGAACGCCACACAATGACAACAGTCAGAACACCTTTTTGTTTTAGGAACCCGAAGCGACAAAGAGATAGAGTTAAGTGGAGAGATAAAAAAGATAAAAAAACAGATGGAAAATCAAACAGGAAACAACCTTATCGGTTTACGATGAAGGGAGAGGGAGGGAGAGGAGACGTAAGGTAACCAGAGAGGACTGGGTCCAGGTGGGTGAGCTCCGCTGAGCGAGAGAGAGGACAGAGGGATAAGGTGTGAATGAGAGGGAGAGAGAAAGAGAAGGGGTGGTGGAGAGGGTTGGGGCGATGGTGCCCTGATACAGCAGGTCTACCTACTGGTCCGGGTGGTCGAGCTCCACCGAGCGTATCAGAGAGCCCAGTCAGACCCAGACAGAGATGGATGGATGAGTGGAGAGAGAGGGATACGGGAGTGGAGGAGAGGGATAAGGGAGTGGAGGAGAGGGAGAGAGAGGGATAAGGGAGTGGGGGAGAGGGATAAGGGAGTGGAGGAGAGGGAGAGAGAGGGATAAGGGAGTGGAGGAGAGAGCGAGATAAGGGAGTGGAGGAGAGGAGAGGGAGAGAGAGGGATAAGGGAGTGGAGGAGAGAGATAAGGGAGTGGAGGAGAGAGAGAGAGAGAGAGAGAGAGAGAGAGAGAGAGAGATAAGGGAGTGGAGGAGAGGGAGACAGAGGGAGAGTGGAGGAGAGGAGAGGGATAAGGGAGTGGAGGGAGTAAGGAGTGAGGAGAGGGGATAGAGGGAGGGAGTGGAGGAGAGGGAGAGAGAGGATAAGGGAGTGGAGGAGAGAGCGAGATAAGGGAGTGGAGGAGAGGGAGAGAGAGGGATAAGGGAGTGGAGGAGAGGGAGAGAGAGGGATAAGGGAGGGAGGAGAGAGGGATAAGGAGAGGAGAGAGAGGGATAAGGGAGTGGAGGAGAGGGAGAGAGAGGGATAAGGGAGTGGAGGAGAGGGAGAGAGAGGGATAAGGGAGTGGAGGAGAGGGAGAGAGAGGGATAAGGGAGTGGAGGAGAGGGAGAGAGAGAGGGATAAGGGAGTGGAGGAGAGGGAGAGAGAGAGGGATAAGGGAGTGGAGGAGAGGGTGAGAGAGAGGGATAAGGGAGTGGAGGAGAGGGAGAGAGAGGGATAAGGGAGTGGAGGAGAGGGAGAGAGAGAGGGATAAGGGAGTGGAGGAGAGAGGGATAAGGAGAGGGATAAGGGAGTGGAGGAGGGATAAGGGAGTGGAGGAGGGGTGAGAGAGAGGGGATAAGGGAGTGGAGGAGGGAGGGATAAGAGTGAGAGAGGGATAGAGGGAGGATGGAGGGAGAGGGAGAGAGAGAGAGGGATAAGGGAGTGGAGGAGAGGGGATAAGGGAGGAGAGAGAGAGGGGGATAAGGGAGTGGAGGAGAGGGTAGAGAGGGATAAGAGAGTGGAGGAGGGATAAGGGATAAGGGAGTGGAGGAGAGGGAGAGAGGGATAAGGGAGTGGAGGAGAGGAGAGAGATAAGGGAGGAGGAGATAAGGGAGGGATAAGAGGGAGGAGAGAGAGAGAGGGATAAGGGAGTGGAGGAGAGGAGAGAGGAGGGATAAGGGAGTGAGGAGAGGGAGAGAGAGAGGGATAAGGGAGTGGAGGAGAGGGTGAGAGAGAAGGGATAGGGAGTAGAGAGAGAGAGGAGGGGAAGGAGAGGGAGAGAGGAGTAAGGAGGAGTGGAGAGAGAGAGAGAGGAGGGATAAGGGAGTGGAGGAGATTGAGAGAGAGAAGGGGTGTGAGTAGGAGAGAGAGGGATAAGGGAGTGGAGTTGGAGGAGAAGGGGTGTGGTAGAGAGAGGGATAAGGGAGTGGAGGAGAGGGAGAGAGAGAAGGGATAGGGTAGAGAGAAGGGATAGGGTAGAGAGAGAGAGAGGGATAAGGGAGTGGATGAGAGGGAGAGAGAGAGAGAAGGGGTGGGGTAGAGAGAGTGCCCTGATACAGCAGGTCTACCTACCATTGGGACAACATTAAAGGGAATGGAAAAGATCAGCAGTGGCACAGATGATTTATTTTTTAATTTGGGATTGATGGTGAAGGATGAAGACTCATCTTGACATTAGACTACTTTTGTGTTCTCAAATCGTCTGACAACCTTTAGATTTTGGAGTGAACTGGAATGGTGACAGCAGCCATGACTGTGGAGAAAGGTTATGTTCATTAGTGCACATCGTAGCAAAACATTCTAAAAGGTTCTGCAACGGATAATGAAAAAGAGCATTGTACAAATCCAGGTATAGTCCCTCGGCGGCAGGTAGCCTGGCGGGTAGGAGAGTTGGGCCAGTAACCGAAAGGGGACAAAGTCGTTCTGCCCCTGAGCAAGGCAGTTAACCCACTGTTCCCGTGCACCGATGTCGATTAAGGCAGTCCCCCTGCACCTCTCTGATTCAGAGGGGTTGAGTTAAATGCGGAAGACACATTTCAGTTGAATGTGTTCAGTTGTACAACTGACTTGTTCCAGTCTGTTTCTTTTCTTCATTTGGTGCCTAATGAAGACAACCCAGTTGTTCCTGTAGATGGTTAAACACTGGTTGTTTACCCAAGCATCCCACAACTCCCTCTGCTATCTACCGTGTAAATCCCTGAGGGTTCTGTTTTAAAGACCTGATAAGGGAGATAGTGACTCAATGGAGGCATTCTAGTGGAAGTACATTCCTCTGTTTATCTTTTCCCCTCTTTTGTTTCATTCTGTCTCTCTTATTTACTTGTTCTTACACCATTTTAAAGTAGTTCCTCTGTGATATGGTAACTTCATTTTCATAAATTATGTCTTGTTCTTTTCTTCTTCCGTATTATTACATAAGTCATTGTGTGTGTGGGGCAGTTGTTCCCATATGCACACACACACACACACACACACACACACACACACACACACACACACACACACACACACACACACACACAATGTACCTTCAACATTGCTCCCTGACAGAATCCAAATGTCTCCCACCACACCCAATCACCTCCCTCCCTTCCTCCCTCCCTCCACAGTAGAGTGAGAGAGATGGATATGTGAGCTACATAACCCTTTCCTCTCTCTCCTCGTCCCCCTGTAATAAACAGCAGTATCAGTCCTCTATCATATCATAGCTGTGCTCCCAGAGGTGGCTGGCTGGGGATCAGCATCACATTCTGGCTGCCACCAGAGAATCTGGAACATCCACTCCCCAGGCTCAGCCTGCACCCATCCCAGCCAAGCCCTGTCAGCCTGCACCCATCCCAGCCAAGACCTCAGAGATGTGGCTCAGTGCTGAGGCTCTCTGTTTCTCTCTTTATACTCCACTATTTCTCTATTCGTCTCTCTCTCTCCCTCTCCCCTCTCTCCCTCTCCCTCTCTCCCTCTCTCCCTCTCTCTACCTCTCTCTCTCCCTCTCTCTACCTCTCTCTCTCTCTCTCTCTCTCTCTCCCTCCTCTCTCTCTCCCTCTCCCTCTCTCCACCTCTCTCTCTCTTTCTCTCCCCTCTCTCCCTCCCTCTTCACCTCTCTCTCCACCTCTCTCCCTCTCCCCTCTCTCTCTCCCCTCCCTCTCCTCTCTCCACCTCCCTCTCTCTCTCTCCCCTCTCTCTACCTCTTTCTATCTCTCCCTCTCTCTATCTCTCTCTCTCTCCTCTCTCTCTCTCTCCTGTTAGCTCTCTCCCTCTCCCTCTCCTCTCCAACTCTCCCTCTCTCTCCCTCTCCCCCTCTCTCTACCTCTCTCTCTCTCCCCTCTCTCTACCTCTCTCTCTCTCTCTCTCCACCTCTCTCTCTCTCTCTCTCTCCTCCTCTCTCTCTCTCCTCTCCCTCTCTCCACCTCTCTCTCTCCTTTCTCTCTCTCCTCTCTCCCTCCCTCTTCACCTCTCTCTCCACCTCTCTCTCTCCCTCTCCACCTCTCTCTCTCCCCTCCCTCTCTTTCTCTCTCTCTGTCTCCACCTCTTTCTCTCCACCTCTCTCTCTCCCTCTCACTCTACCTCTTTCTATCTTTCCCTCTCTCTATCTCTCTCTCTCTCTCTCTCTATCCTGTTAGCTCTCTTTCTTGCTCTCCCTCCCTCTCCCCCTCTCTCCAACTCTCCCTCTCTCTACATCTATCTATCTATCTATCTATCTATCTATCTATCTATCTATCTATCTATCTATCTATCTATCTATCTATCTATCTATCTATCTATCTATCTATCTATCTATCTATCTATCTGTCTCCCTCTCTCTCTCCCCTCCCTCTCTCTCTACCTCCCTCTCTCTCCTCCTCTCTCTCTCCTCCCTCCTCTCTCTCTACCTCCCTCCCTCTCTCTCTACCTCCCTCCCTCTCTCTCTACCTCCCTCCCCTCTCTCTACCTCCCTCTCTCTCTCTGTCTCTCTCTCTCCCACTGTCGATCTATCTATCTCTCGCTCTCTATCTATCTCTCTTTCTCGCTCCCCTCCAACTTAAAACAGAGTGCTCTGCTCAGTGCTGTATGTGTGTGTGTGTGAAACCTCCCATCATAGTGTAGGGTCCATTAAACTGTGGTGATGATGTCTCTCATTAGGCGGAATGTAAATCTACCGTTGACTGGGGGAGAAGTGAAATTGCTGCTGGTGTTAACGCCACACACACAAGTATGCGCACGCGGAAACACACACACACACACATGCTAGTGCACACACATGCACGCAAGCCCACACACAAATGCCTCTGTGTACTGGGACATTCCACTTTGTGGTATTAGTGTCTAGTAATATGTGATTTTATGATAACCCTCAATAGGTCCTAGCCCAAGACAAGCCCTTTATCCATACTGATGATAACCCTCAATATGTGCCCAAGACAAGCCCTTTATCCTAGCCCAAGACAAGCCTATCCTTACTGATGATAACCTCATAGGTCCTAGCCCAAGATAAGCCCTTTATCCATACTATGATAACCCTCAGCCCAAGACAAGCCCTTTATCCATACTGATGATAACCCTCAATATGTGCTAGCCCAAGACAAGCCCTTTATCCTTACTGATGATAACCCTCAATATGTCCTAGCCCAAGACAAGCCCTTTATCCATACTGATGATAACCCTCAATATGTCCTAGCCCAAGACAAGCCCTTTATCCTTACTGATGATAACCCTCAATATGTCCTAGCCCAAGACAAGCCCTTTATCCATACTGATGATAACCCTCAATATGTCCTAGCCCAAGACAAGCCCTTTATCCTTACTGATGATAACCCTCAATATGTCCTAGCCCAAGACAAGCCCTTTATCCATACTGATGATAACCCTCAATATGTCCTAGCCCAAGACAAGCCCTTTATCCTTACTGATGATAACCCTCAATATGTCCTAGCCCAAGACAAGCCCTTTATCCTTACTGATGATAACCCTCAATATGTCCTAGCCCAAGACAAGCCCTTTATCCATACTGATGATAACCCTCAATATGTCCTAGCCCAAGACAAGCCCTTTATCCTTACTGATGATAACCCTCAATATGTCCTAGCCCAAGACAAGCCCTTTATCCTTACTGATGATAACCTAGCCCAAGACAATATCCATCCCCTAATATGTCCCAAGACAAGCCCTTTATCCTTACTGATGATAACCCTCAATATGTCCTAGCCCAAGACAAGCCCTTTATCCTTACTGATGATAACCCTCAATATGTCCTAGCCCAAGACAAGCCCTTTATCCATACTGATGATAACCCTCAATATGTCCTAGCCCAAGACAAGCCCTTTATCCATACTGATGATAACCCTCAATATGTCCTAGCCCAAGACAACCCAGCTCAGACCATCCAGCCCCGCCCTAACCCTCCTCATGTCTTTGATGGACAGATTAAAAAAGAAAAGCTGTGGACTAAATCAAATCTTATTGGTCACATACACATGGTTAGCAGATGTTATTGGTCACATACACATGGTTAGTAGATGTTATTGGTCACATACACATATTTAACAGATGTTATTGGTCACATACACACGGTTAGCAGATGTTATTGGTCACATACACATGGTTAGCAGATGTTATTGGTCACATACACATGGTTAGCAGATGTTATTGGTCACATACACATGGTTAGCAGATGTTATTGGTCACATACACATGGTTAGCAGATGTGGTGAACTGTGGTGACATATTTAACAGATGTTATTGGTCACATACACATGGTTAGCAGATGTTATTGGTCACATACACAGATGGTTAGCAGATGTTATTGGTCACATACACATGGTTCACAGATGTTATTGGTCACATACACATGGTTAGCAGATGTTATTGGTCACATACACATGGTTAGCAGATGTTATTGGTCACATACACATGGTTAGCAGATGTTGATGGTGGTCACATACACATGGTTAACAGATGTTATTGGTCACATACACATGGTTAGCAGATGTTATTGGTCACATACACATGGTTAGCAGATGTTATTGGTCACATACACATGATTAGCAGATGTTATTGGTCACACATACACATGGTTAGCAGATGTTATTGGTCACATACACATGGTTAGCAGATTAAATGTAAATGTAAATGTTAGCAGATGCATTGGTGACATACACATGGTTAGCAGATGTTATTGGTCACATACACATGGTTAGCAGATGTTATTGGTCACATACACATGATTAGCAGATGTTATTGGTCACATACACATGGTTAGCAGATGTTATTGGTCACATACACATGGTTAGCAGATGTTATTGGTCACATACACATGGTTAGCAGATGTTATTGGTCACATACACATGGTTAGCAGATGTTATTGGTGACATACACATGGTTAGCAGATGTTATTGGTCACATACACATGGTTAGCAGATGTTATTGGTGACATACACATGGTTAGCAGATGTTATTGGTCACATACACATGGTTAGCAGATGTTATTGCGGTGTAGTGAAATGCTAGCGCCAACAGTGCAGTAATATCTAACAATACACAACAATACAAGTAAAATAATGGAATTAAGAAATATATAAATATTAGGATGTGCAATGTAGGAGTGGCATTGCCAGGTTAGTCGAGGTAATTTGTAAAGTGACATTGCATAGGTAATAAACAGCGAGTGGGTGCCGGCTAGTGATGGCTATTTAACAGTCTGATGGCCTTTTTCAGTCTCTGAGTCCCAGCTTTGATGCACATGTACTGACCTTTCCTTCTGGATGACAGCAGGGTGAACAGGCAGTGTCTCTGGTGGTTGATGTCCTTGATGATCTTTATGGCCTTCCTGTGACATCGGATGCTGTAGGTGTCCTGGAGAACAGGTAGTTTGCCCCCGGTGATGCGTTGGGCAGACCGCACCACCCTCTGGAGAGCCTTGTGGTTGCGGGCGGTGCAGTTGCCGTACCAGGTGGTGATACAGCCCGACAGGATGCTCTCAATGGTGCATCTGTAAAAGTTAGTGAGGGTCTTGGGGACCAAGCTGAATTTCAGCCTCCTGAAGTTGAAGAGGTGCTGTTATGCCTTCTTCACCACACTGTCTGTGTGGGTGGACCATTTCCGAATGTCAGTGATGTGCACGCCGCGGCTCCATCAATGTGGATGGGGGCGTGCTCGCTCTGCTGTTTCCTGAAGTCCGTGATCACATCCTCCCTGTAGGCTTTCTCGTCGTTGTTGGTCATCAAGCCCACTATTGTTGTCATCTAGATACTTGATGATTGAGTTGGAGGCATGCATGGCCACGCAGTCATGAGTGAACAGGGAGTACAGGAGGGGGCTGAGCATGCACCCTTGTGGGTTCCCTGTGTTGAGGATCAGCGGAGTGGAGATGTTGTTTCCTACCTTCACCACCTGGGGGCGGCCCGTCAGGAAATCCAGGACCCAGATGCATAGGGCGGGGTTCAGACCCAGGGCCCCGAGCTTAATGATGAATTTGGAGGGTACTATGGTGTTGAAGGCTGAGCTGTAGTCAATGAACAGCATTCTTACATAGATATTTCTCTTGTCCATATGGGATCAGGCAGTGTGCAGTGCGATGACAATTGCATCATCTGTGGATCTTTTGGGGCGGTAAGCACATCACTGTGGGTTTTAGGGTGTAAGGTATGGTGGAGGTGATATGATCCTTGACTAGCCTCTCAAAGCACTTCATGATGACAGAAGTGAGTGCTACGGGGCGGTAGTAATTTATTTCAGTTACCTTAGCTTTCTTGGGAACAGGAACAATGGTGGCCATCTTGAAGCATGTGGAGACAACAGACTGGGATAGGGATTGTTTGAATATGTCCTAAACACTCCAGCCAGCTGGTCTGCGCATGCTCTGAGGATGCGGTTAGGGATGTCATCTGGACCATGGGATCATTCACCTGTGGACCATGGGATCATTATGGGATCATTCACCTGTGGACCATGGGATCATTCACCTGTGGACCATGGGATTATTGTGAGATCATTCACCTGTGGACTATGGGATCATTGTGAGATCATTCACCTGTGGACCATGGAATCATTGTGAGATCATTCACCTGTGGACCATGGGATCATTGTGGGATCATTCACCTGTGGACCATGGGATCATTCACCTGTGGACCATGGGATCATTGTGAGATCATTCACCTGTGGACCATGGGATCATTCACCTGTGGACCATGGGATCATTCACCTGTGGACCATGGGATCATTCACCTGTGGACCATGGGATCATTCACCTGTGGACCATGGGATCATTCACCTGTGGACCATGGGATCATTCACCTGTGGACCATGGGATCATTCACCTGTGGACCATGGGATCATTATGGGATCATTCACCTGTGGACCATGGGATCATTATGGGATCATTCACCTGTGGACCATGGGATCATTATGTAATCATTCACCTGTGGACCATGGGATCATTGTGAGATCATTCACCTGTGGACCATGGGATCATTGTGAGATCATTCAGCTGTGGACCATGGGATCATTATGGGATCATTCACCTGTGGACCATGGGATCATTGTGAGATCATTCACCTGTGGAATGGGACCATTGTGAGATCATTCAGCTGTGGACCATGGGACCATTGTGGGATCATTCACCTGTGCTCCTCTTGAAGCACTGTGAAGATTGTACCCCACTCTCAGATCCCCCCCCCCCCTCTCTCTCTCCTTCCCTCCTTCTCTATCTGTCTCCTCCTTCTTTCCTTCTCTCAGTGTTATTAAGTCAACAAGTGGATTGTGTGTCAACAGGTGAAACTGTATCTGCGGACTGAAAGGGGCTCTGTGAGGCTGTGTGTGTGTGTGTGTGTGTGTGTGTGTGTGTGTGTGTGTGTGTGTGTGTGTGTGTGTGTGTGTGTGTGTGTGTGTGTGTGTGTGTGTGTGTGTGTGTGTGTGTGTGTGTGTAAGCTAAGTAGGCCATCCAGTGACCGCAGTTCTGGGTTGTGTGTGAGAGAGACCGAGCAAGAGTGAGAGATTTGGGTGTTTAAGTCCACCACAGCTTTCCCACCTCCATCACCCCTTAATCAAAGGGAAATCACACACACCACAGACGGAGAGAGAGAGAAGGGAGGGAGAGAGAGAGAAGGGAGGGAGAGAGAGATAGGAGAGATAGAAGGCTTTTAGTGTCCCTTCCTCTGGCTTAGAGGGGATCAAATGCTCAGGGGGGTCCAGCCATCAGAGCTAAGACCCAGGAAACAAGGAGAGGGGAGAGATGGAGGGATAGGGATTGAGGGGAAGAGGATATTTGGGGTAAGGAGGAAGAGGGGGAACAAGAGGCAAGATATAGAGATATGGATGAAGTAGATCGAAAGGGGAGGGTGAAGGGAGAGAAACAGAAGGGGAGAGGAGGGCAATGAGGTGAGTGGGTTGGAAAGGGAAACTGGAGAGATGTGGGGAGAAAGGAGGTAGAGGTGTGAGTGGGTTGGAAAGGGAAACTGGAGAGATGTGGGGAGAAAGGAGGTAGAGGTGTGAGTGGGTTGGAAAGGGAAACTGGAGAGATGTGGGGAGAAAGGAGGTAGAGGTGTGAGTGGGTTGGAAAGGGAAACTGGAGAGATGTGGGGAGAAAGGAGGTAGAGGTGTGAGTGGGTTGGAACGGAAAACTGGAGAGATGTGGGGAGAAAGGAGGTAGAGGTGTGAGTGGGTTGGAACGGAAAACTGGAGAGATGTGGGGAGCAAGGAGGTAGAGGTGTGAGTGGGTTGGAAAGGGAAACTGGAGAGATGTGGGGAGAAAGGAGGTAGAGGTGTGAGTGGGTTGGAACGGAAAACTGGAGAGATGTGGGGAGCAAGGAGGTGAGGTATGAGTGGGTTGGAAAGGGAAACTGGAGAGATGTGGGGAGAAAGGAGGTAGAGGTGTGAGTGGGTTGGAAAGGGAAACTGGAGAGATGTGGGGAGAAAGGAGGTAGAGGTGTGAGTGGGTTGGAAAGGTAAACTGGAGAGATGTGGGGAGAAAGGAGGTAGAGGTGTGAGTGGGTTGGAAAGGGAAACTGGAGAGATGAGAAAGGAGGTAGAGGTGGAGTGGGTTGGAACGGAAAACTGAGAGATGTGGGGAGAAAGGAGGTAGAGGTGTGAGTGGGTTGGAAAGGGAAACTGGAGAGATGTGGGGAGAAAGGAGGTAGAGGGGGTGGAGGAGGAGAGAGAAGAGGGGGTGGAGGAGAGAGAGAAGAGGGGAGGAAGGAGAGAGAAGGGGGTTCAGAGAGGTGTGTAGTGGAGACAGCCGTCCGGAGATGTGGGGAGAAAGGAGGTGTGAGTGGGTTGGAACGGTAAACTGGAGAGAGATGTGGGGAGAAAGGAGGTAGAGGTTGGATGGGTTGGAAAGGGAAACTGAGATGTGGGGAGAAAGGGGTGAGGGGTTGGAGCTGGAGGGAGAGAAGAGGTGGGGGTGGAAAGGGAGGAGAGATGTGGGGAGAAGAGGGGAGTGAAGGAGAGAGAAGGGGGTTCAGAGAGGTGTGGAGTGGAGACAGGGAGGGACCTCTGTGTTTGACCCTATAATGGAGGGTAATGATCCACGATGAGGGAGTCGTGTTCACACCCATGTCCACCTCCACCCTGAGCCCTGTCTGTAACTAGAGACCCTAATCCCTCACACTAACCCCTCACATTAACCCCTCACACCCATGTCCACCTCCACCCTGAGCCCTGTCTGTAACTAGAGACCCTAATCCCTCACACTAACCCCTCACATTAACCCCTCACACCCATGTCCACCTGAGCCCTGTCTGTAACTAGAGACCCTAGTCCCTCACACTAACCCCTCATATTAACCCCTCACCCCTCCTCAGCCTAACCCCTCACCCTCACACCCCTCCTCACACTCACCCTAACCCCTCTTCCTAACCGCACACACACCTCAACCTCACACTAACCCTTCACAGCCTTCCTCACACTTACTGACCTGACTACAAAGAGTTCCAAGTAGGGCCTGGTTTCATATGAGTGGACTATAGCCACGGCCCAACATGTATGGCAGCAGCAGACTAAGGGGACTAGAACTAGGACTGTGTCCTGGTCAGGTAACATGGTCAGGTAAAACACTTGGTCCTAGCTAAGGAGGTAGGATCTTAAAGAGGCTTCTGAAGTTTCTCATTTCCAGGCTTGAGTTTGTCTTAACTAAAAATGGATCAACCCCTACAAAATGCGATAATGCAACACAATAATTCCCATTTCCTGTTGCTGCAGGATTATTAGGATCCTATTCTCTGATTGGCCAATTCAGTGGAGATACTTTTGTTCAGACAGTCCAATCATGCCTTTTCTGTGAAATGTGATGAAATGTGATGATCTTACAGTAAGTGTTATGTTGACCAACAATATGCCCATGTAGCTACATACATGACCCACACACAGTATTATGGGAGGCTGTTACAGCCCACGGAAGCCCCTCTCACAGTATCTGTCTGTCTGTGTGTGTGTCTCTCTCTCCAGGTATATGTGAACGGAGAGTGGGTGACCAGTATCGGGGAGGGGGGCAGCTTTGGGGAGCTGGCCCTGATCTACGGGACCCCCCGAGCCGCCACCGTCAAGGCCAAGACTGACATGAAGCTGTGGGGCATCGACCGGGACAGCTACCGACGCATCCTCATGGTACAGATACACACATGTAGATACACACACACACACACACACACACACACACACACACACACACACACACACACACACGACCAGGACAGCTACCGACTCATCCTCATGGTACAGATACACACATGTAGAAACACACACACACACACGACCAGGACAGCTACCGACGCATCCTCATGGTACAGATACACACATGTAGAAACACACACACACACACACACACAGAAAGGCATAAACAGACACACAACCGTAGCAGCTACTGACACATCCTCATAGTACATAAGAGACACACATACAGTACACCTGGCACAGCTGTCCTCTGCCTCTGTTCAGACACCAACCTATCTGACTTGACTGCCTCTGTCCAGACACCATCCTGTCTGACTCTACTGCCTCTGTCCAGACACCAACCTGTCTGACTCTACTGCCTCTGTCCAGACACCATCCTGTCTGACTCTACTGCCTCTGTCCAGACACCAACCTGTCTGACTCTACTGCCTCTGTCCAGACACCAACCTGTCTGACTCTACTGCCTCTGTCCAGACACCAACCTGTCTGACTCTACTGCCTCTGTCCAGACACCAACCTGTCTGACTCTACTGCCTCTGTCCAGACACCAACCTGTCTGACTCTACTGCCTCTGTCCAGACACCAACCTGTCTGACTCTACTGCCTCTGTCCAGACACCAATCTGTCTGACTCTACTGCCTCTGTCCAGACACCAACCTGTCTGACTCTACTGCCTCTGTCCAGACACCATCCTGTCTGACTCTAATGCCTCTGTCCAGACACCAACCTGTCTGACTCTACTGCCTCTGTCCAGACACCAACCTGTCTGACTCTACTGCCTCTGTCCAGACACCAACCTGTCTGACTCTACTGCCTCTGTCCAGACACCAATCTGTCTGACTCTCCTGCCTCTGTCCAGACACCAATCTGCCTGACTCTACTGCCTCTGTCCAGACACCAATCTGTCTGACTCTACTGCCTCTGTCCAGACACCAATCTGTCTGACTCTACTGCCTCTGTCCAGACACCAATCTGTCTGACTCTACTGCCCCTGTCCAGACACCAATCTGTCTGACTCTACTGCCTCTATCCAGACACCAACCTGTCTGACTCTACTGCCTCTGTCCAGACACCAATCTGTCTGACTCTACTGCCTCTGTCCAGACACCAACCTGTCTGACTCTACTGCCTCTGTCCAGACACCAATCTGTCTGACTCTTCTGCCTCTGTCCAGACACCAACCTGTCTGACTCTACTGCCTCTGTCCAGACACCACCCTTCTGACTCTACTGCCTCTGTCCAGACACCAACCTGTCTGACTCTACTGCCTCTGTCCAGACACCAACCTGTCTGACTCTAAATGGCTCCCAAATGCTCCCCTCAGGGCACCAACCTGGAGAGTTTCTGAGTCTACTGTCCTCTGTCCAGACACCAGACCTGTCTGACTCTCAACCACTGCACTCTGTCCAGAGAAACAACCTGTCTGACCACCCTCTAACCACTGCACTCTGTCAGCAGAGAAACAGTAGCCTGTCTGACAGACCACCCTCTCCTCCTCAACCACTGCACTCAGTACAGCAGACAAACAGTAGCCTGTCTAACACAGACCACCCTCTCCTCCTCAACCACTGAACTCAGTACAGCAGAGAAACAGTAGCCTGTCTAACACAGACCACCCTCTCCTCCTCAACCACCACTCAGTACAGCAGAGAAACAGTAGCCTGTCTAACACAGACCACCCTCTCTGTCCTCAACCACTGCACTCAGTACAGCAGAGAAACAGTAGCCTGTCTAACACAGACCACCCTCTCCTCCTCAACCACTGCACCAGACAGCAGAGAAACAGTAGCCTGTCTAACACAGACCACCCTCTCCTCCTCAACCACTGTCAGTACAGAGAGAAACAGTAGCCTGTCTAACACAGACCACCCTCTCCTCCTCAACCACTGAACTCAGTACAGCAGAGAAACAGTAGCCTGTCTAACACACCACCCTGTCTCAACCACAACTCAGTACAGCAGAGAAACAGTAGCCTGTCTAACACAGACCACCCTCTCCTCCTCAACCACTGCACTCAGTACAGCAGAGAAACAGTAGCCTGTCTAACACAGACCACCCTCTCCTCCTCAACCACTGCACTCAGTACAGCAGAGAAACAGTAGCCTGTCTAACACAGACCACCCTCTCCTCCTCAACCATTCACTCAGTACAGCAGAGAAACAGTAGCCTGTCTAACACAGACCACCCTCTCCTCCTCAACCACTGCACTCAGTACAGCAGAGAAACAGTAGCCTGTCTAACACAGACCACCCTTCACACAGACCACCACCCACCAAGTGTGGGTTTGTTCTCATGTGGCTGGACTGGCTGCCTTCTCCCTCCTTCCCAGAGAAAGATGGAGGAGAAGAGGGAGAAGGGGAGGGAGGACACACCTTACAGGGAGGAGGACAGACTTGACAGGAATGCAAACATACACTTCCCTGTCCTGGACCTCATCTGTGGAGGAATGTCTAAATGTTTCAACTGGGGAAGCAAGGTGCTCTGTCCCAGCCATTCGTGTGTGTGTGTGCGTGTGTGTGTGTGTGTGTGTGTGTGTGTGTGTGCGTGCGTGCGTGTTGCATGCTTGTGTGTGTGTGTATGCATGTTTGCGTGTGTTTGTGCTCTGCTGCTACAGGTAGAGAGACGTAATGTAGAGAGACGTACTGCCCTACCCTGCAGCTACACACTGACCAGCTATAGGCATAGGCAATCAACATACCCCAGTTTACAGGAGGAACACACATGCACATGCATACACACACTGTACACACACACACCAGACTCTTTGTTTTGGACTGCGAGGCTGCCAGAATGACACTTTATTAAAACAGCTTTCAAAATCATTGACAGCAGTTATTAAGAGCAAGTCCACATCATTGAAGTCTACTTCTCTCTCTCTCTCTCTCTCTCTCTCTCTCTCTCGCTCTCTGTCTCTCTCTCTCTCTCTCTCTCTCTCTCTCTCTCTCTCTCTCTCTCTCTCTCTCTCTCTCTCTCTCTCTCTCTCTCTCTCTCTCTCTCTCTCTCTCTCTCTCTCTCTCTTTCTCTCTGTTCTTCTCCGTTCTCTAGCTACATCTCTCTCTCTCTCTCTCTCTCTCTCTCTCTCTCTCCCCTGCTGCTACTGTTTGAGTCAGAGAGAACAGAAGAAAGAGAGAGAAATGAAGGCATCTGGAGAACAGAGAAAGACCGAGAGGGAGCGAGAGAGAGAGAGAGAGAGAGAGAGACAGAGAGCGAGAGAGAGAGAGAGACTGAGAGAGCGAGAGAGAGAGAGAGAGAGAGAAATAAATGTAGCTAGAGAACGGAGAAAGACAGAGAGGGAGAGAGAGAGAGAGCGAGAGAGAGGCTGAGAGAGAGCGAGAGAGGGGAAATAGAGAGAGAAAGCACTAGAGATTGGTTACTAGGGAGGGCTTTGCCTTCCATGGAGGTATGTGCTCTGGAAGTGACATAAGTGCCAACTGAGCTGAGTGTTCAGCTAGTTTACATGTTCAGTTTTAGTGCAGGCTTGGCTACTGATGGGACTTTCAGTTTTAACACCACTTTCCTAAAGATCTGATGCCTGGTTGCAACACTGCTGTAGACTAACAGAAGCTGTCTCAGTGGTCTCAGGTGGACCCTGTGTGGACCCTGCCACCCCTCCTCCTCCTCCTCCTCCATAGGGGTCCGACTGGATAAACACTCATTCCATTGTCTCTGCCGTTTGAACTCACACGCACGAATGCACACACACACACACACACACACACACACACACACACACACACACACACACAACACACACATACAGGAACAGACACACACACAGGAGCACACATGGGAACAGACACACACACACAGGAACACACACGGGAACAGACACACACACACAGGAACACACACGGGAATAGACACACACACACAGGAACACACACATACAGGAACAGACACACACACACAGGAGCACACACGGGAACAGACACACACACGCACAGGAACACACACATACAGGAACAGACACACACACACACACACACACACACACACACAGGAACACACACATACAGGAACAGACACACACACACAGGAACACACACGGGAATAGACACACACACACAGGAACACACACACACGGGAACAGACACACACACACACACACACACACACACAGGAACAGACACACACACACAGGAACACACACGGGAACAGACACACACACACACACAGGAACAGACACACACACACAGGAGCACACACGGGAACAGACACACACACACACACACACACACACAGGAACACACACATACAGGAACAGACACACACACACACAGGAGCACACACGGGAACAGACACACACACACACACACACAGGAACACACACATACAGGAACAGACACACACACACACAGGAACACACACGGGAACAGACACACACACACACACAGGAACACACACAGGAACAGACACAGCCGTAAACAGCCAAACTGAGTAAACGATAAACAGAAGGTAGGGTTGTTAAAGTGGCTATCAATAGATAATAACAGAGGGTACAGGTTGCCTAGAGTACAGGTTGACAGGTTGACAGCCCGTAGAGTACAGGTTGACTAAAACCGTAGAGTACAGGTTGACTAGAGTACAGGTTGACAGGTTGACAGCCCATAGAGTACAGGTTGACTAAAACCGTAGAGTACAGGTTGACTAGAGTACAGGTTGACAGGTTGACAGCCCGTAGAGTACAGGTTGACTAAAACCGTAGAGTACAGGTTGACTAAAACCGTAGAGTTCAGGTTGACTAAAACCGTAGAGTACAGGTTGACTAAAACCGTAGAGTTCAGGTTGACTAAAACCGTAGAGTTCAGGTTGACTAAAGCCGTAGAGTACAGGTTGACTAAAACCGTAGAGTACAGGTTGACTAAAACCGTAGAGTTCAGGTTGACTAAAACCGTAGAGTACAGGTTGACTAGTACAGGTTGACTAAAGCCGTAGAGTACAGGTTGACTAAAACCGTAGAGTTCAGGTTGACTAAAGCCGTAGAGTACAGGTTGACGAAAACCGTAGAGTTCAGGTTGACTAGTACAGGTTGACTAAAGCCGTAGAGTTCAGGTTGACTAGTACAGGTTGACTAAAGCCGTAGAGTTCAGGTTGACTAAAACCGTAGAGTACAGGTTGACTAAAACCGTAGAGTACAGGTTGACTAAAACCGTAGAGTACAGGTTGACTAAAACCGTAGAGTTCAGGTTGACTAATACAGGTTGACTAAAGCCGTAGAGTTCAGGTTGACTAGTACAGGTTGACTAAAGCCGTAGAGTTCAGGTTGACTAAAACCGTAGAGTACAGGTTGACTAAAACCGTAGAGTACAGGTTGACTAAAACCGTAGAGTACAGGTTGACTAAAGCCGTAGAGTTCAGGTTGACTAAAACCGTAGAGTACAGGTTGACTAAAACCGTAGAGTACAGGTTGACTAAAACCGTAGAGTACAGGTTGACTAAAACCGTAGAGTACAGGTTGACTAAAACCGTAGAGTTCAGGTTGACTAAAACCGTAGAGTTCAGGTTGACTAAAACCGTAGAGTACAGGTTGACTAAAGCAGTAGAGTACAGGTTGACTAAAACCGTAGAGTACAGGTTGACTAAAGCCGTAGAGTACAGGTTGACTAAAACCGTAGAGTACAGGTTGACTAAAACCGTAGAGTACAGGTTGACTAGTACAGGTTGACTAGTACAGGTTGACTAAAGCCGTAGAGTTCAGGTTGACTAAAACCGTAGAGTACAGGTTGACTAAAACCGTAGAGTTCAGGTCGACTAAAGCCGTAGAGTACAGGTTGACTAAAAACGTAGAGTTCAGGTTGACTAAAGCCGTAGAGTTCAGGTTGACTAAAACCGTAGAGTTCAGGTTGACTAAAACCGTAGAGTTCAGGTTGACTAAAACCGTAGAGTACAGGTTGACTAAAGCCGTAGAGTACAGGTTGACTAAAGCCGTAGAGTACAGGTTGACTAAAACCGTAGAGTTCAGGTTGACTAAAACCGTAGAGTACAGGTTGACAGCCCGTAGAGTACAGGTTGACTAAAACCGTAGAGTACAGGTTGACAGCCCGTAGAGTACAGGTTGACTAAAACCGTAGAGTACAGGTTGACTAAAACCGTAGAGTACAGGTTGACTAAAGCCGTAGAGTACAGGTTGACTAAAACCGTAGAGTACAGGTTGACTAAAACCGTAGAGTACAGGTTGACTAAAACCGTAGAGTTCAGGTTGACTAAAACCGTAGAGTTCAGGTTGACTAAAACCGTAGAGTACAGGTCGACTAGTACAGGTTGACTAAAACCGTAGAGTACAGGTTGACTAAAACCGTAGAGTACAGGTCGACTAAAGCCGTAGAGTACAGGTTGACAGCCCGTAGAGTAAAGGTTGACTAAAACCGTAGAGTACAGGTTGACTAGTACAGGTTGACTAAAACCGTAGAGTACAGGTTGACTAAAACCGTAGAGTACAGGTTGACTAAAACCGTAGAGTTCAGGTTGACTAAAACCGTAGAGTTCAGGTTGACTAAAACCGTAGAGTACAGGTCGACTAAAGCCGTAGAGTTCAGGTTGACTAAAGCCGTAGAGTACAGGTTGACTAAAGCCGTAGAGTACAGGTTGAGTAGTACAGGTTGACTAAAACCGTAGAGTACAGGTTGACTAAAACCGTAGAGTTCAGGTTGACTAAAACCGTAGAGTTCAGGTTGACTAAAACCGTAGAGTTCAGGTTGACTAAAACCGTAGAGTTCAGGTTGACTAGTACAGGTTGACTAAAGCCGTAGAGTTCAGGTTGACTAGTTCAGGTTGACTAAAACCGTAGAGTTCAGGTTGACTAGTTCAGGTTGACTAAAACCGTAGAGTACAGGTTGACTAAAACCGTAGAGTACAGGTTGACTAAAAACCGTAGAGTTCAGGTTGACTAAAACCGTAAGGTTGACTAAAACCGTAGAGTACAGGTTGACTAAAACCGTAGAGTACAGGTCGACTAAAGCCGTAGAGTACAGGTTGACAGCCCGTAGAGTAAAGGTTGACTAAAACCGTAGAGTACAGGTTGACTAGTACAGGTTGACTAAAACCGTAGAGTACAGGTTGACTAAAACCGTAGAGTACAGGTCGACTAAAGCCGTAGAGTTCAGGTTGACTAAAGCCGTAGAGTACAGGTTGACTAAAGCCGGTTGACTAAAGCCGTAGAGTACAGGTTGACTAAAGCCGTAGAGTACAGGTTGACTAGTACAGGTTGACTAAAACCGTAGAGTACAGGTTGACTAAAACCGTAGAGTTCAGGTTGACTAAAACCGTAGAGTTCAGGTTGACTAAAACCGTAGAGTTCAGGTTGACTAAAACCGTAGAGTTCAGGTTGACTAGTACAGGTTGACTAAAGCCGTAGAGTTCAGGTTGACTAAAGGTTGACTAAAACCGTAGAGTTCAGGTTGACTAGTACAGGTTGACTAAAACCGTAGAGTTCAGGTTGACTAGTACAGGTTGACTAAAGCCGTAGAGTACAGGTTGACTAAAACCGTAGAGTTCAGGTTGACTAGTACAGGTTGACTAAAACCGTAGAGTACAGGTTGACTAAAACCGTAGAGTACAGGTTGACTAAAACCGTAGAGTTCAGGTTGACTAAAACCGTAGAGTTCAGGTTGACTAAAACCGTAGAGTACAGGTTGACTAAAACCGTAGAGTACAGGTTGACTAAAACCGTAGAGTACAGGTTGACTAAAACCGTAGAGTTCAGGTTGACTAAAACCCGTAGAGTACAGGTTGACTAAAACCGTAGAGTACAGGTTAAAACCGTAGAGTACAGGTTGACAGCCCGTTGAGTACAGGTTGACTAAAACCGTAGAGTACAGGTTGACTAAAACCGTAGAGTACAGGTTGACTAAAACCATAGAGTACAGGTTGACTAAAACCGTAGAGTACAGGTTGACTAAAACCGTAGAGTACAGGTTGACTAGTACAGGTTGACTAAAACCGTAGAGTACAGGATGACTAAAGCCGTAGAGTTCAGGTTGACTAAAACCGTAGAGTACAGGTTGACTAAAACCATAAAGTTCATGTTGACTAAAACCATAGAGTTCAGGTTGACTAAAACAGGTTGACTAAAGCCGTAGAGTTCAGGTTGACTAGTACAGGTTGACTAAAGCCGTAGAGTTCAGGTTGACTAAAACCGTAGAGTACAGGTTGACTAAAACCGTAGAGTACAGGTTGACTAAAACCGTAGAGTACAGGTTGACTAAAACCGTAGAGTTCAGGTTGACTAAAACCGTAGAGTTCAGGTTGACTAAAACCGTAGAGTTCAGGTTGACTAAAACCGTAGAGTTCAGGTTGACTAAAACCGTAGAGTACAGGTTGACTAAAGCAGTAGAGTACAGGTTGACTAAAACCGTAGAGTACAGGTTGACTAAAGCCGTAGAGTTCAGGTTGACTAAAACCGTAGAGTACAGGTTGACTAAAACCATAGAGTACAGGTTGACTAAAACCGTAGAGTACAGGTTGACTAAAACCGTAGAGTACAGGTTGACTAAAACCGTAGAGTACAGGTTGACTAAAACCGTAGAGTACAGGTTGACTAAAACCAAAAGCCGTAGAGTACAGGTTGACTAAAACCGTAGAGTACAGGTTGACTAAAACCGTAGAGTACAGGTTGACTAAAACCGTAGAGTTCAGGTTGACTAAAACCGTAGAGTTCAGGTTGACTAAAACCGTAGAGTTCAGGTTGACGACTAGTACAGGTTGACTAAAACCGTAGAGTTCAGGTTGACTAAAACCGTAGAGTACAGGTTGACTAAAACCGTAGAGTTCAGGTTGACTAAAACCGTAGAGTAAAGGTTGACTAAAACCGTAGAGTACAGGTTGACTAGTACAGGTTGACTAAAACCGTAGAGTACAGGTTGACTAAAACCGTAGAGTACAGGTTGACTAAAGGTTGACTAAAACCGTAGAGTTCAGGTTGACTAAACCGTAGAGTACAGGTTGACTAAAGCCGTAGAGTTCAGGTTGACTAAAGCCGTAGAGTACAGGTTGACTAAAACCGTAGAGTACAGGTTGACTAGTACAGACTAACTAAAACCGTAGAGTACAGGTTGACTAAAACCGTAGAGTACAGGTTGACTAAAACCGTAGAGTTCAGGTTGACTAAAACCGTAGAGTTCAGGTTGACTAAAACCGTAGAGTTCAGGTTGACTAAAACCGTAGAGTTCAGGTTGACTAGTACAGGTTGACTAAAGCCGTAGAGTTCAGGTTGACTAGTACAGGTTGACTAAAACCGTAGAGTACAGGTTGACTAAAACCGTAGAGTACAGGTTGACTAAAACCGTAGAGTTCAGGTTGACTAAAACCGTAGAGTTCAGGTTGACTAAAACCGTAGAGTACAGGTCGACTAAAACTAAAACCGTAGAGTACAGGTTGACTAAAGCCGTAGAGTACAGGTTGACTAAAACCGTAGAGTAAAGGTTGACTAAAACCGTAGAGTACAGGTTGACTAGTACAGGTTGACTAAAACCGTAGAGTACAGGTTGACTAAAACCGTAGAGTACAGGTCGACTAAAGCCGTAGAGTTCAGGTTGACTAAAGCCGTAGAGTACAGGTTGACTAAAGCCGTAGAGTACAGGTTGACTAAAGCCGTAGAGTACAGGTTGACTAGTACAGGTTGACTAAAACCGTAGAGTACAGGTTGACTAAAACCGTAGAGTTCAGGTTGACTAAAACCGTAGAGTTCAGGTTGACTAAAACCGTAGAGTTCAGGTTGACTAGTACAGGTTGACTAAAGCCGTAGAGTTCAGGTTGACTAGTTCAGGTTGACTAAAACCGTAGAGTTCAGGTTGACTAGTACAGGTTGACTAAAGCCGTAGAGTTCAGGTTGACTAGTACAGGTTGACTAAAACCGTAGAGTACAGGTTGACTAAAACCGTAGAGTACAGGTTGACTAAAACCGTAGAGTTCAGGTTGACTAAAACCGTAGAGTTCAGGTTGACTAAAACCGTAGAGTACAGGTTGACTAAAACCGTAGAGTACAGGTTGACTAAAACCGTAGAGTACAGGTTGACTAAAACCGTAGAGTTCAGGTTGACTAAAACCGTAGAGTACAGGTTGACTAAAACGTAGAGTACAGGTTGACTAAAACTGTAGAGTACAGGTTGACTAAAACCGTAGAGTACAGGTTGACTAAAACCGTAGAGTACAGGTTGACTAAAACCGTAGAGTACAGGTTGACTAAAACCGTAGAGTACAGGTTGACTAAAACCGTAGAGTACAGGTTGACTAGTACAGGTTGACTAAAACCGTAGAGTACAGGTTGACTAAAGCCGTAGAGTTCAGGTTGACTAAAACCGTAGAGTACAGGTTGACTAAAACCATAAAGTTCATGTTGACTAAAACCATAGAGTTCAGGTTGACTAAAACCATAGAGTTCAGGTTGACTAAAACCGTAGAGTACAGGTTGACTAGTACAGGTTGACTAAAGCCGTAGAGTACAGGTTGACTAAAACCGTAGAGTTCAGGTTGACTAAAACCGTAGAGTACAGGTTGACTGACAGGTTGACTAAAGCCGTAGAGTACAGGTTGACTAAAACCGTAGAGTTCAGGTTGACTAAAACCGTAGAGTTCAGGTTGACTAAAACCGTAGAGTACAGGTTGACTAGTACAGGTTGACTAAAACCGTAGAGTACAGGGTGACTAAAGCCGTAGAGTTCAGGTTGACTAAAACCGTAGAGTACAGGTTGACTAAAACCGTAGAGTTCAGGTTGACTAGTACAGGTTGACTAAAACCGTAGAGTACAGGGTGACTAAAGCCGTAGAGTACAGGTTGACTAAAACCGTAGAGTACAGGTTGACTAAAGCCGTAGAGTTCAGGTTGACTAAAACCGTAGAGTACAGGTTGACTAAAACCATAGAGTTCAGGTTGACTAAAACCGTAGAGTACAGGTTGACTAAAGCCGTAGAGTACAGGTTGACTAAAACCGTAGAGTACAGGTTGACTAAAGCCGTAGAGTACAGGTTGACTAAAACCGTAGAGTTCAGGTTGACTAAAACCGTAGATTACAGGTTGACTAAAACTGTAGAGTACAGGTTGACTAAAGCCGGAGAGTACATGTTGACTAAAACCGTAGAGTACAGGTTGACTAAAACCATAGAGTTCAGGTTGACTAAAACCATAGAGTACAGGTTGACTAGTACAGGTTGACTAAAGCCGTAGAGTACAGGTTGACTAAAACCGTAGAGTTCAGGTTGACTAAAACCATAGAGTTCAGGTTGACTAAAACCATAGAGTACAGGTTCACTAGTACAGGTTGACTAAAGCCGTAGAGTTCAGGTTGACTAAAACCGTAGAGTACAGGTTGACTTGAAAACCGTAGAGTTCAGGTTGACTAAAACCGTAGAGTACAGGTTGACTAAAACCGTAGAGTTCAGGTTGACAGGGTTGACTAAAACCGTAGAGTACAGGGTGACTAAAGCCGTAGAGTACAGGTTGACTAAAACCGTAGAGTACAGGTTGACTAAAGCCGTAGAGTTCAGGTTGACTAAAACCGTAGAGTACAGGTTGACTAAAACCGTAGAGTTCAGGTTGACTAAAACCGTAGAGTACAGGTTGACTAAAACCGTAGAGTTCAGGTTGACTAAAACCGTAGAGTACAGGTTGACTAAAGCCGTAGAGTACAGGTTGACTAAAACCGTAGAGTTCAGGTTGACTAAAACCGTAGAGTACAGGTTGACTAAAACCGTAGAGTACAGGTTGACTAAAACCGTAGAGAGTACAGGTTGACTAAAACCGTAGAGTACAGGTTGACTAAAACCGTAGAGTACAGGTTGACTAAAACCGTAGAGTTCAGGTTGACTAAAACCGTAGAGTACAGGTTGACTAGTACAGGTTGACTAGTACAGGTTGACTAAAACCGTAGAGTTCAGGTTGACTAAAACCGTAGAGTACAGGTTGACTAAAACCGTAGAGTACAGGTTGACTAAAACCGTAGAGTTCAGGTTGACAGGTTGACTAGTAAGGTTGACTAAAGCCGTAGAGTTCAGGTTGACTAAAACCGTAGAGTACAGGTTGACTAAAACCGTAGAGTTCAGGTTGACTAAAGTAGAGTACAGGTTGACTAAAACCGTAGAGTTCAGGTTGACTAAAGCCGTAGAGTTCAGGTTGACTAAAACCGTAGAGTTCAGGTTGACTAAAACCGTAGAGTTCAGGTTGACTAAAACCGTAGAGTACAGGTTGACTAAAGCCGTAGAGTACAGGTTGACTAAAGCCGTAGAGTACAGGTTGACTAAAACCGTAGAGTTCAGGTTGACTAAAACCGTAGAGTACAGGTTGACTAAAACCGTAGAGTACAGGTTGACTAAAACCGTAGAGTACAGGTTGACTAAAACCGTAGAGTACAGGTTGACTAAAACCGTAGAGTACAGGTTGACTAAAACCGTAGAGTACAGGTTGACTAAAGCCGTAGAGTACAGGTTGACAGCCCGTAGAGTACAGGTTGACTAAAACCGTAGAGTACAGGTTGACTAAAACCGTAGAGTTCAGGTTGACTAAAACCGTAGAGTTCAGGTTGACTAAAACCGTAGAGTACAGGTTGACTAAAACCGTAGAGTACAGGTTGACTAGTACAGGTTGACTAAAGCCGTAGAGTACAGGTTTACTAAAACCGTAGAGTACAGGTTGACTAAAACCATAGAGTACAGGTTGACTAAAACCGTAGAGTACAGGTTGACTAAAACCGTAGAGTACAGGTTGACTAGTACAGGTTGACTAAAACCGTAGAGTACAGGATGACTAAAGCCGTAGAGTTCAGGTTGACTAAAACCGTAGAGTACAGGTTGACTAAAACCATAAAGTTCATGTTGACTAAAACCATAGAGTTCAGGTTGACTAAAACCATAGAGTTCAGGTTGACTAAAACCATAGAGTACAGGTTGACTAGTACAGGTTGACTAAAGCCGTAGAGTACAGGTTGACTAAAACCGTAGAGTTCAGGTTGACTAAAACCATAGAGTACAGGTTGACTAGTACAGGTTGACTAAAGCCGTAGAGTACAGGTTGACTAAAACCGTAGAGTTCAGGTTGACTAAAACCATAGAGTTCAGGTTGACTAAAACCATAGAGTACAGGTTCACTAGTACAGGTTGACTAAAGCCGTAGAGTTCAGGTTGACTAAAACCGTAGAGTACAGGTTCACTAGTACAGGTTGACTAAAGCCGTAGAGTTCAGGTTGACTAAAACCGTAGAGTACAGGTTGACTAAAACCGTAGAGTTCAGGTTGACTAGTACAGGTTGACTAAAACCGTAGAGTACAGGGTGACTAAAGCCGTAGAGTACAGGTTGACTAAAACCGTAGAGTACAGGTTGACTAAAGCCGTAGAGTTCAGGTTGACTAAAACCGTAGAGTACAGGTTGACTAAAACCATAGAGTTCAGGTTGACTAAAACCGTAGAGTACAGGTTGACTAAAGCCGTAGAGTACAGGTTGACTAAAACCGTAGAGTACAGGTTGACTAAAGCCGTAGAGTACAGGTTGACTAAAACCGTAGAGTTCAGGTTGACTAAAACCGTAGATTACAGGTTGACTAAAACTGTAGAGTACAGGTTGACTAAAGCCGGAGAGACTAAAAAAACGTAGAGTACAGGTTGACTAAAACCGTAGAGTACAGGTTGACTAAAACCGTAGAGTACAGGTTGACTAGTACAGGTTGACTAAAACCGTAGAGTACAGGTTGACTAAAACCGTAGAGTTCAGGTTGACTAAAACCGTAGAGTTCAGGTTGACTAAAGGTTGTAGAGTACAGGTTGACTAAAGCCGTAGAGTTCAGGTTGACTAAACCGTAGTTCAGGTTCACTAGTACAGGTTGACTAAACCGTAGAGTTCAGGTTGACTAAAACCGTAGAGTACAGGTTGACTAAAACCGTAGAGGTTGACAGGTTCTAAAACCGTAGAGTACAGGTTGACTAAAAGCCGTAGAGTTCAGGTTGACAGGTTGAAGAGTACAGGTTGACTAAAGCCGTAGAGTTCAGGTTGACTAAAACCGTAGAGTACAGGTTGACTAAAACCGTAGAGTACAGGTTGACTAAAACCGTAGAGTACAGGTTGACTAAAACCGTACAGGTTGACTAAAACCGTAGAGTACAGGTTGACTAAAGCCGTAGAGTACAGGTTGACTAAAACCGTAGAGTTCAGGTTGACTAAAACCGTAGAGTACAGGTTGACTAAAACCGTAGAGTACAGGTTGACTAAAACCGTAGAGTACAGGTTGACTAAAACCGTAGAGTACAGGTTGACTAAAACCGTAGAGTACAGGTTGACTAAAACCGTAGAGTACAGGTTGACTAAACCGTAGAGTACAGGTTGACAGGTTGACTAAAACCGTAGAGTACAGGTTGACTAAAACCGTAGAGTTCAGGTTGACTAAAACCGTAGAGTTCAGGTTGACTAAAACCGTAGAGTTCAGGTTGACTAAAACCGTAGAGTACAGGTTGACTAAAACCGTAGAGTACAGGTTGACTAGTACAGGTTGACTAAAGCCGTAGAGTTCAGGTTGACTAAAACCGTAGAGTACAGGTTGACTAAAACCGTAGAGTTCAGGTTGACTAAAACCGTAGAGTTCAGGTTGACTAAAACCGAGTTCAGGTTGACTAAAGTAGAGTTCAGGTTGACTAAAACCGTAGTTCAGGTTGACTAAAACCGTAGAGTACAGGTTGACTAAAACAGGTTGACTAAAGTAGAGTACAGGTTGACTAAAACCGTAGAGTACAGGTTGACTAAAACCGTAGAGTTCAGGTTGACTAAAACCGTAGAGTACAGGTTGACAGCCCGTAGAGTACAGGTTGACTAAAACCGTAGAGTACAGGTTGACAGCCCGTAGAGTACAGGTTGACTAAAACCGTAGAGTACAGGTTGACTAAAACCGTAGAGTACAGGTTGACTAAAGCCGTAGAGTACAGGTTGACAGCCCGTAGAGTACAGGTTGACTAAAACCGTAGAGTACAGGTTGACTAAAACCGTAGAGTTCAGGTTGACTAAAACCGTAGAGTTCAGGTTGACTAAAACCGTAGAGTACAGGTCGACTAGTACAGGTTGACTAAAACCGTAGAGTACAGGTTGACTAAAACCGTAGAGTACAGGTCGACTAAAGCCGTAGAGTACAGGTTGACAGCCCGTAGAGTAAAGGTTGACTAAAACCGTAGAGTACAGGTTGACTAGTACAGGTTGACTAAAACCGTAGAGTACAGGTTGACTAAAACCGTAGAGTACAGGTTGACTAAAACCGTAGAGTTCAGGTTGACTAAAACCGTAGAGTACAGGTTGACTAAAACCGTAGAGTACAGGTTGACTAAAGCCGTAGAGTACAGGTTGACTAAAGCCGTAGAGTACAGGTTGACTTGACAGGTTGAGTAGAGTACAGGTTGACTAAAACCGTAGAGTACAGGTTGACTAAAACCGTAGAGTTCAGGTTGACTAAAACCGTAGAGTTCAGGTTGACTAAAACCGTAGAGTTCAGGTTGACTAAAACCGTAGAGTTCAGGTTGACTAGTACAGGTTGACTAAAGCCGTAGAGTTCAGGTTGACTAGTTCAGGTTGACTAAAACCGTAGAGTTCAGGTTGACTAGTTCAGGTTGACTAAAACCGTAGAGTTCAGGTTGACTAAAACCGTAGAGTACAGGTTGACTAAAACCGTAGAGTTCAGGTTGACTAAAACCGTAGAGTACAGGTTGACTAAAACCGTAGAGTACAGGTTGACTAAAACCGTAGAGTACAGGTTGACTAAAACCGTAGAGTTCAGGTTGACTAAAACCCGTAGAGTACAGGTTGACTAGTACAGGTTGACTAAAACCGTAGAGTACAGGTTGACTAAAACCGTAGAGTACAGGTTGACTAAAGCCGTAGAGTTCAGGTTGACTAAAGCCGTAGAGTTCAGGTTGACTAAAACCGTTGGTTGACTAAAACCGTAGAGTACAGGAGACTAGTACAGGTTGACTAAAACCGTAGAGTACAGGTTGACTAAAACCGTAGAGTTCAGGTTGACTAAAACCGTAGAGTTCAGGTTGACTAAAACCGTAGAGTTCAGGTTGACTAAAACCGTAGAGTTCAGGTTGACTAGTACAGGTTGACTAAAACCGTAGAGTTCAGGTTGACTAGTACAGGTTGACTAAAGCCGTAGAGTTCAGGTTGACTAGTACAGGTTGAAAAACCCGTAGAGTTCAGGTTGACTAGTACAGGTTGACTAAAACCGTAGAGTTCAGGTTGACTAAAACCGTAGAGTACAGGTTGACTAAAACCGTAGGGTACAGGTTGACTAAAACCGTAGAGTACAGGTTGACTAAAGCCGTAGAGTTCAGGTTGACTAAAACCGTAGAGTTCAGGTTGACTAAAACCGTAGAGTACAGGTTTACTAAAACCATAGAGTACAGGTTGACTAAAACCGTAGAGTACAGGTTGACTAAAACCGTAGAGTACAGGTTTACTAAAACCGTAGAGTACAGGTTTACTAAAACCGTAGAGTACAGGTTGACTAGTACAGGTTGACTAAAGCCGTAGAGTACAGGTTTACTAAAACCGTAGAGTACAGGTTGACTAAAACCATAGAGTACAGGTTGACTAAAACCGTAGAGTACAGGTTGACTAAAACCGTAGAGTACAGGTTGACTAGTACAGGTTGACTAAAACCGTAGAGTACAGGATGACTAAAGCCGTAGAGTTCAGGTTGACTAAAACCGTAGAGTACAGGTTGACTAAAACCATAAAGTTCATGTTGACTAAAACCATAGAGTTCAGGTTGACTAAAACCATAGAGTTCAAGTTGACTAAAACCATAGAGTACAGGTTGACTAGTACAGGTTGACTAAAGCCGTAGAGTACAGGTTGACTAAAACCATAGAGTTCAGGTTGACTAAAACCATAGAGTACAGGTTGACTAGTACAGGTTGACTAAAGCCGTAGAGTACAGGTTGACTAAAACCGTAGAGTTGACTAAAACAGGTTGACTAAAACCATAGAGTTCAGGTTGACTAAAACCGTAGAGTACAGGTTGACTAAAACCGTAGAGTACAGGTTGACTAAAACCGTAGAGTACAGGTTGACTAAAACCGTAGAGTTCAGGTTGACTAAAACCGTAGAGTACAGGTTGACTAAAACCGTAGAGTTCAGGTTGACTAGTACAGGTTGACTAAAGCCGTAGAGTTCAGGTTGACTAAAACCGTAGAGTGCAGGTTGACTAAAACCGTAGAGTACAGGTTGACTAAAACCGTAGAGTTCAGGTTGACTAAAACCGTAGAGTTCAGGTTGACTAAAACCGAGTTCAGGTTGACTAAAACCGAGAGTACAGGTTGACTAAAGCCGAGTACAGAGTACAGGTTGACTAAAACCGTAGAGTACAGGTTGACTAAAACCGTAGAGTACAGGTTGACTAAAACCGTAGAGTTCAGGTTGACTAAAACCGTAGAGTTCAGGTTGACTAAAACCGTAGAGTACAGGTTGACTAAAGCCGTAGAGTACAGGTTGACTAAAACCGTAGAGTACAGGTTGACTAAAACCGTAGAGTTCAGGTTGACTAAAACCGTAGAGTACAGGTTGACTAGCCCGTAGAGTACAGGTTGACTAAAACCGTAGAGTACAGGTTGACTAAAGCCGTAGAGTTCAGGTTGACTAAAACCGTAGAGTACAGGTACAGGGTTGACTAAAACCGTAGAGTACAGGTTGACTAAAACCGTAGAGTACAGGTTGACTAAAGCCGTAGAGTACAGGTTGAAAACCGTAGAGTACAGGTTGACTAAAACCGTAGAGTACAGGTTGACTAAAACCGTAGTACAGGTTGACTAAAACCGTAGAGTACAGGTTGACTAAAACCGTAGAGTTCAGGTTGACTAAAACCGTAGAGTTCAGGTTGACTAAAACCGTAGAGTTCAGGTTGACTAAAACCGTAGAGTTCAGGTTGACTAGTACAGGTTGACTAAAGCCGTAGAGTTCAGGTTGACTAGTTCAGGTTGACTAAAACCGTAGAGTTCAGGTTGACTAGTACAGGTTGACTAAAGCCGTAGAGTTCAGGTTGACTAGTACAGGTTGACTAAAACCGTAGAGTACAGGTTGACTAAAACCGTAGGGTACAGGTTGACTAGTACAGGTTGACTAAAACCGTAGAGTACAGGTTGACTAAAGCCGTAGAGTACAGGTTGACTAAAGCCGTAGAGTTCAGGTTGACTAAAACCGTAGAGTTCAGGTTGACTAAAACCGTAGAGTACAGGTTTACTAAAACCATAGAGTACAGGTTGACTAAAACCGTAGAGTACAGGTTGACTAAAACCGTAGAGTTCAGGTTGACTAAAACCATAGAGTACAGGTTTACTAAAACCGTAGAGTACAGGTTTACTAAAACCGTAGAGTACAGGTTGACTAGTACAGGTTGACTAAAGCCGTAGAGTACAGGTTTACTAAAACCGTAGAGTACAGGTTGACTAAAACCATAGAGTACAGGTTGACTAAAACCGTAGAGTACAGGTTGACTAAAACCGTAGAGTACAGGTTGACTAGTACAGGTTGACTAAAACCGTAGAGTACAGGATGACTAAAGCCGTAGAGTTCAGGTTGACTAAAACCGTAGAGTACAGGTTGACTAAAACCATAAAGTTCATGTTGACTAAAACCATAGAGTTCAGGTTGACTAAAACCATAGAGTTCAAGTTGACTAAAACCATAGAGTACAGGTTGACTAGTACAGGTTGAAAACCGTAGAGTACAGGTTGACTAAAACCGTAGAGTACAGGTTGACTAAAACCGTAGAGTACAGGTTGACTAGTACAGGTTGACTAAAACCGTAGAGTACAGGTTGACTAAAACCGTAGAGTACAGGTTGACTAAAACCATAGAGTTCAGGTTGACTAAAACCATAGAGTACAGGTTGACTAAAACCATAGAGTTCAGGTTGACTAAAACCGTAGAGTACAGGTTGACTAAAACTGTAGAGTACAGGTTGACTAAAGCCGTAACAGGTTGACTAAAACCGTAGAGTACAGGTTGACTAAAACCGTAGAGTTCAGGTTGACTAAAACCATAGTAGAGTACAGGTTGACTAAAACCGTAGAGTTTGACTAAAACCGTAGAGTTCAGGTTGACTAAAACCATAGAGTTCAGGTTGACTAAAACCATAGAGTACAGGTTGACTAAAACCGTAGAGTACAGGTTGACTAAAGCCGTAGAGTTCAGGTTGACTAAAACCGTAGAGTACAGGTTCACTAGTACAGGTTGACTAAAGCCGTAGAGTTCAGGTTGACTAAAACCGTAGAGTACAGGTTGACTAAAACCGTAGAGTTCAGGTTGACTAGTACAGGTTGACTAAAACCGTAGAGTACAGGGTGACTAAAGCCGTAGAGTACAGGTTGACTAAAACCGTAGAGTACAGGTTGACTAAAGCCGTAGAGTTCAGGTTGACTAAAACCGTAGAGTACAGGTTGACTAAAACCATAGAGTTCAGGTTGACTAAAACCGTAGAGTACAGGTTGACTAGTACAGGTTGACTAAAGCCGTAGAGTACAGGTTGACTAAAACCGTAGAGTACAGGTTGACTAAAGCCGTAGAGTACAGGTTGACTAAAACCGTAGAGTTCAGGTTGACTAAAACCGTAGATTACAGGTTGACTAAAACTGTAGAGTACAGGTTGACTAAAACCGTAGAGTACAGGTTGACTAAAACCGTAGAGTTCAGGTTGACTAAAACCGTAGAGTACAGGTTGACTAAAACCGTAGAGTACAGGTTGACTAAAACTAGTACAGGTTGACTAAAACCGGTTGAGTACAGGTTGACTAAAACCGTAGAGTACAGGTTGACTAAAACCGTAGAGAAAACCGTACAGGTTGACTAAAGCCGTAGAGTACAGGTTGACTAACAGGTTGACTAGTACAGGTTGACTAAAACCGTAGAGTACAGGTTGACTAAAACCGTAGAGTTCAGGTTGACTAAAACCGTAGAGTTCAGGTTGACTAAAACCGTAGAGTTCAGGTTGACTAAAACCGTAGAGTTCAGGTTGACTAAAACCGTAGAGTACAGGTTGACTAAAACCGTAGAGTTCAGGTTGACTAAAACCGGTTGAGAGTACAGGTTGACTAAAACCGTAGAGTACAGGTTGACTAAAACCGTAACTAAAACCGTAGAGTTCAGGTTGACTAAAACCGTAGAGTTCAGGTTGACTAAAACCGTAGAGTACAGGTTGACTAAAACCGTAGAGTACAGGTTGACTAAAACCGTAGAGTACAGGTTGACTAAAACCGTAGAGTACAGGTTGACTAAAACCGTAGAGTTCAGGTTGACTAAAACCGTAGAGTACAGGTTGACTAAACCGTACAACTAGTACAGGTTGACTAAAACCGTAGAGTTCAGGTTGACTAAAACCGTAGAGTACAGGTTGACTAAAACCGTAGAGTTCAGGTTGACTAAAACCGTAGAGTTTGACAGGGTTGACTAAAACAGGTTGACTAGAGTACAGGTTGACTAAAACCGTAGAGTACAGGTTGACTAAAGCCGTAGAGTTCAGGTTGACTAAAGGTTGACCGTAGAGTTCAGGTTGACTAAAACCGTAGAGTTCAGGTTGACTAAACTAAAGCCGTAGAGTTCAGGTTGACTAAAACCGTAGAGTTCAGGTTGACTAAAACCGTAGAGTACAGGTTGACTAAACCGTAGAGTTGACAAAGGTAGAGTTCAGGTTGACTAAAACCGTAGAGTTCAGGTTGACTAAAACCGTAGAGTACAGGTTGACGTAGAGTACAGGTTGACTAAAACCGTAGAGTACAGGTTGACAAAACCGTAGAGTTCAGGTTGACTAAAACCGTAGAGTACAGGTTGACTAAAACCGTAGAGTACAGGTTGACTAAAACCGTAGAGTTTGACAGGTTGACTAAAACCGTAGAGTACAGGTTGACTAAAACCGTAGAGTACAGGTTGACTAAAACCGTACAGGTTGACTAAAACCGTAGAGTACAGGTTGACTAAAACCGTAGAGTACAGGTTGACTAAAACCGTAGAGTACAGGTTGACTAAAACCGTAGAGTACAGGTTGACTAAAAACCGTAGAGTACAGGTTGACTAAAACCGTAGACAGGTACTAAACCGTAGAGTTCAGGTTGACTAAAACCCGTAGAGTACAGGTTGACTAAAACCGTAGAGTACAGGTTGACTAAAACCGTAGAGTACAGGTTGACTAAACCGTAGTTCAGGTTGACTAAAACCGTAGAGTTGACAGGTTGACTAAAACCATAGAGTTCAAGTTGACTAAAACCATAGAGTACAGGTTGACTAGTACAGGTTGACTAAAGCCGTAGAGTACAGGTTGACTAAAACCATAGAGTTCAGGTTGACTAAAACCATAGAGTACAGGTTGACTAGTACAGGTTGACTAAAGCCGTAGAGTACAGGTTGACTAAAACCGTAGAGTTCAGGTTGACTAAAACCATAGAGTTCAGGTTGACTAAAACCATAGAGTACAGGTTCACTAGTACAGGTTGACTAAAGCCGTAGAGTTCAGGTTGACTAAAACCGTAGAGTACAGGTTGACTAAAACCGTAGAGTGCAGGTTGACTAAAACCGTAGAGTACAGGTTGACTAAAACCGTAGAGTTCAGGTTGACTAGTACAGGTTGACTAAAACCGTAGAGTACAGGTTGACTAAAACCGTAGAGTACAGGTTGACTAAAACCGTAGAGTACAGGTTGACTAAAACCGTAGAGTTCAGGTTGACTAAAACCGTAGAGTACAGGTTGACTAAAACCGTAGAGTTCAGGTTGACTAAAACCGTAGAGTACAGGTTGACTAAAAAACCGTAGAGTACAGGTTGACTAAAACCGTAGAGTTCAGGTTGACTAAAACCGTAGAGTTCACAGGTTGACTAAAACCGTAGAGTACAGGTTGACTAAAACCGTAGGTTGAGTACAGGTTGACTAAAACCGTAGAGTACAGGTTGACTAAAACCGTAGAGTACAGGTTGACTAAAACCGTAGAGTACAGGTTGACTAAAACACTAGTAAAGCCGTACAGGTTGACTAAAACCGTAGAGTACAGGTTGACTAAAACCGTAGAGTACAGGTTGACTAAAACCGTAGGTTTGACTAAAACCGTAGAGTACAGGTTGACTAAAACCGTAGAGTACAGGTTGACTAAAACCGTAGAGTACAGGTTGACTAAAACCGTAGAGTACAGGTTGACTAGTACAGGTTGACTAAAGCCGTAGAGTTCAGGTTGACTAAAACCGTAGAGTGCAGGTTGACTAAAACCGTAGAGTTCAGGTTGACTAGTACAGGTTGACTAAAACCGTAGAGTACAGGTTGACTAAAGCCGTAGAGTTCAGGTTGACTAAAACCGTAGAGTTCCGTAGGGTTGACTAAAACCGTAGAGTACAGGTTGACTAAAACCGTAGAGTTCAGGTTGACTAAAACCGTAGAGTACAGGTTGACTAAAACCGTAGAGTACAGGTTGACTAAAACCGTAGAGTACAGGTTGACTAAAGCCGTAGAGTACAGGTTGACTAAAACCGTAGAGTTCAGGTTGACTAAAACCGTAGAGTACAGGTTGACTAAAACCGTAAGTACAGGTTGACTAAAGCCGTAGAGTAGAGTACAGGTTGACTAAAACCGTAGAGTACAGGTTGACTAAAACCGTAGAGTACAGGTTGACTAAAACCGTAGAGTTCAGGTTGACTAAAACCGTAGAGTACAGGTTGACTAGGTTGACTAGTACAGGTTGACTAAAACCGTAGAGTTCAGGTTGACTAAAACCGTAGAGTACAGGTTGACTAAAACCGTAGAGTACAGGTTGACTAAAGCCGTAGAGTACAGGTTGACTAGTACAGGTGACTAAAACCGTACAGGTTGACTAAAACGTAGAGTTCAGGTTGACTAAAACCGTAGAGTACAGGTTGACTAAAACCGTAGAGTACAGGTTGACTGACAGGTTGAAAACCGTAGAGTTCAGGTTGACTAAAACCGTAGAGTTCAGGTTGACTAAAACCGTAGAGTTCAGGTTGACTAAAACCGTAGAGTACAGGTTGACTAAAACCGTAGAGTTCAGGTTGACTAAAACCGTAGAGTTCAGGTTGACTAAAACCGTAGAGTACAGGTTGACTAAAACCGTAGAGTTCAGGTTGACTAACTCGGTAGTTACAGGTTGACCCGTAGAGTTGACAGGTTGACAAAAACCGTAGAGTACAGGTTGACTAAAACCGTAGAGTTCAGGTTGACTAAAACCGTAGAGTACAGGTTGACTAAAGCCGTAGAGTAGGTTGACAGGTTGACTAAAACCGTAGAGTACAGGTTGACTAAAACAGGTACAGGTGACTAAAACCGTAGAGTTCAGGTTGACTAAAACCGTAGAGTTCAGGTTGACTAAAACCGTAGAGTACAGGTTGACTAGTACAGGTTGACTAAAACCGTAGAGTACAGGTTGACTAAAACCGTAGAGTACAGGTCGACTAAAGCCGTAGAGTACAGGTTGACAGCCCGTAGAGTAAAGGTTGACTAAAACCGTAGAGTACAGGTTGACTAGTACAGGTTGACTAAAACCGTAGAGTACAGGTTGACTAAAGCCGTAGAGTTCAGGTTGACTAAAACCGTAGAGTTCAGGTTGACTAAAACCGTAGAGTTCAGGTTGACTAAAACCGTAGAGTACAGGTTGACTAAAGCCGTAGAGTACAGGTTGACTAAAGCCGTAGAGTACAGGTTGACTAAAACCGTAGGTTGACTAAAGTAGTACAGGTTGACTAAAACCGTAGAGTACAGGTTGACTAAAACCGTAGAGTTCAGGTTGACTAAAACCGTTGAGTACAGGTTGACTAAAACCGTAGAGTTCAGGTTGACTAAAACCGTAGAGTTCAGGTTGACTAGTACAGGTTGACTAAAGCCGTAGAGTTCAGGTTGACAGGGTTGACTAAAACCGTAGAGTTCAGGTTGACAGGGTTGACTAAAACCGTAGAGTACAGGTTGACTAAAACCGTAGAGTACAGGTTGACTAAAGCCGTAGAGTTCAGGTTGACTAAAACCGTAGAGTACAGGTTGACTAAAACCGTAGAGTACAGGTTGACTAAAACCGTAGAGTACAGGTTGACTAAAACCGTAGAGTACAGGTTGACTAAAGCCGTAGAGTACAGGTTGACTAAAACCCGTAGAGTAAAGGTTGACTAAAACCGTAGAGTACAGGTTGACTAGTACAGGTTGACTAAAACCGTAGAGTACAGGTTGACTAAAACCGTAGAGTACAGGTTGACTAAAACCGTAGAGTACAGGTTGACTAAAGCCGTAGAGTACAGGTTGACTAAAGGTAGAGTACAGGTTGACTAAAGCCGTAGAGTTCAGGTTGACTAGTAGAGTACAGGTTGACTAAAACCGTAGAGTACAGGTTGACTAAAACTTCAGGTTGAAAACCGTAGAGTTCAGGTTGACTAAAACCGTAGAGTTCAGGTTGACTAAAACCGTAGAGTTCAGGTTGACTAAAACCGTAGAGTTCAGGTTGACTAAAAACCGTAGAGTTCAGGTTGACTAGTTAGAGTACAGGTTGACTAAAACCGTAGAGTACAGGTTGACTAAAGGTTGACTAAAACCGTAGTTCAGTTGACAGGTTGACTAAAACCGTAGAGTACAGGTTGACTAAAACCGTTACAGGTTGACTAAAACTAAAACCGTAGAGTTCAGGTTGACTAAAACCGTAGAGTACAGGTTGACTAAAACCGTAGAGTTCAGGTTGACTAAAACCGTAGAGTTCAGGTTGACTAAAACCGTAGAGTACAGGTTGACAGGTTGAAAACCGTAGAGTACAGGTTGACTAAAACCGTAGAGTTCAGGTTGACTAAAACCGTAGTACAGGTTGACTAAAACCGTAGAGTACAGGTTGACTAAAACCGTAGAGTACAGGTTGACTAAAGTAAGGTTGACTAAAACCGTAGAGTACAGGTTGACTAAAACCGTAGAGTACAGGTTGACTAAAACCGTAGAGTACAGGTTGACTAAAACCGTAGAGTACAGGTTGACTAAAACCGTAGAGTTCAGGTACAGTACAGTTGACTAAAACCGTAGAGTACAGGTTGACTAAAGCCGTAGAGTTCAGGTTGACTAAAACCGTAGAGTACAGGTTGACTAAAACCGTAGAGTTCAGGTTGACTAAAACCGTAGAGTTCAGGTTGACTAAAACCGTAGGTTCAGGTTGACTAAAACTAAAACCATAGAGTACAGGTTGACTAGGTTGACTAAAACCGTAGTACAGGTTGACTAAAACCGTAGAGTTCAGGTTGACTAAAACCGTAGAGTACAGGTTGACTAAAACCGTAGAGTTCAGGTTGACTAAAACCGTAGAGTACAGGTTGACTAAAACCGTAGAGTTCAGGTTGACTAAAACCGTAGAGTACAGGTTGACTAAAACCGTAGACAGGTTGACTAAAGCCGTAGAGTTCAGGTTGACTAAAACCGTAGAGTACAGGTTGACTAAAACCGTAGAGTTCAGGTTGACTAAAACCGTAGAGTTCAGGTTGACTAAAACCGTAGAGTTCAGGTTGACAGGTTGACTAAAACCGTAGAGTACAGGTTGACTAAAGCCGTAGAGTACAGGTTGACTAAAACCGTAGAGTACAGGTTGACTAAAACCGTAGAGTTGACAGGTTGACTAAAACCGTAGAGTACAGGTTGACTAAAACCGTAGAGTTCAGGTTGACTGACTTGAAAACCGTAGAGTACAGGTTGACTAAAACCGTAGAGTACAGGTTGACTAAAACCGTAGTACAGGTTGACTAAAACCGTAGAGTTCAGGTTGACTAGTTACAGGTTGACTAAAACCGTAGAGTAGAGTACAGGTTGACTAAAACCGTAGAGTACAGGTTGACTAAAGGTTGACTAAAACCGTACAGGTTGACTAAAACCGTAGTACAGGTTGACTAAAACCGTAGAGTTCAGGTTGACTAAAACCGTAGAGTACAGGTTGACTAAAACCGTAGGTAGTACAGGTTGACTAGTACAGGTTGACTAAAACCGTAGAGTACAGGTTGACTAAAACCGTAGAGTACAGGTTGACTAAAACCGTAGAGTACAGGTTGACTAAAACCGTAGAGTACAGGTTGACTAAAGTACAGGTTGACTAAAACCGTACAGGTTGACTAAAACCGTAGAGTTCAGGTTGACTAAAACCGTAGAGTTCAGGTTGACTAAAACCGTAGAGTTCAGGTTGACTAAAACCGTAGAGTTCAGGTTGACTAAAAACCGTAGAGTTCAGGTTGACTAGTACAGGTTGACTAAAACCGTAGAGTTCAGGTTGACTAAAACCGTAGAGTACAGGTTGACTAAAACCGTAGAGTTCAGGTTGACTAAAGTAGAGTTCAGGTTGACTAAAACCGTAGAGTACAGGTTGACTAAAGCCGTAGAGTACAGGTTGACTAAAGCCGTAGAGTACAGGTTGACAGGTTGACTAAAACCGTTACAGGTTGACTAAAACCGTAGAGTTCAGGTTGACTAAAACCGTAGAGTACAGGTTGACTAAAACCGTAGAGTACAGGTTGACTAAAACCGTAGAGTTCAGGTTGACTAAAACCGTAGAGTTCAGAGTTCAGGTTGACTAAAACCGTAGAGTACAGGTTGACTAAAACCGTAGAGTACAGGTTGACTAAAACCGTAGAGTACAGGTTGACAGGTTGAAAACCGTAGAGTACAGGTTGACTAAAACCGTAGAGTACAGAGTAGAGTTCAGGTTGACTAAAACCGTAGAGTACAGGTTGACTAAAACCGTAGAGTACAGGTTGACTAAAACCGTAGAGTCGTAGAGTACAGGTTGACTAAAACAGGTTGACTAAAACCGTAGAGTTTGACTAAAACCGTAGAGTTCAGGTTGACTAAAACAAAAAACCGTAGAGTACAGGTTGACTAAAACCGTAGTACAGGTTGACCGTAAAACCTAAAACCGTAGAGTACAGGTTGACTAGTTCAGGTTGACTAAAACCGTAGGGTTGACTAAAGGTTGACTAAAACCGTAGAGTACAGGTTGACAGGTTGACTAAAACCGTAGAGTACAGGTTGACTAAAACCGTAGAGTACAGGTTGACTAAAAAGCCGTAGAGTTCAGGTTGACTAAAGCCGTAGAGTACAGGTTGACTAAAACCGTAGAGTACAGGTTGACTAAAACCGTAGAGTACATGTTGACTAAAACCATAGAGTTCAGGTTGACTAAAACCATAGAGTTCAAGTTGACTAAAACCATAGAGTACAGGTTGACTAAAACCATAGAGTACAGGTTGACTAGTACAGGTTGACTAAAGCCGTAGAGTACAGGTTGACTAAAACCGTAGAGTTCAGGTTGACTAAAACCGTAGAGTTCAGGTTGACTAAAACCATAGAGTACAGGTTCACTAGTACAGGTTGACTAAAGCCGTAGAGTTCAGGTTGACTAAAACCGTAGAGTACAGGTTCACTAGTACAGGTTGACTAAAGCCGTAGAGTTCAGGTTGACTAAAACCGTAGAGTACAGGTTGACTAAAACCGTAGAGTTCAGGTTGACTAGTACAGGTTGACTAAAACCGTAGAGTACAGGGTGACTAAAGCCGTAGAGTACAGGTTGACTAAAACCGTAGAGTACAGGTTGACTAAAGCCGTAGAGTTCAGGTTGACTAAAACCGTAGAGTACAGGTTGACTAAAACCATAGAGTTCAGGTTGACTAAAACCGTAGAGTACAGGTTGACTAAAGCCGTAGAGTACAGGTTGACTAAAACCGTAGAGTACAGGTTGACTAAAGCCGTAGAGTACAGGTTGACTAAAACCGTAGAGTTCAGGTTGACTAAAACCGTAGATTACAGGTTGACTAAAACTGTAGAGTACAGGTTGACTAAAGCCGTAGAGTACAGGTTGACTAAAACCGTAGAGTACAGGTTGACTAAAACCGTAGAGTACAGGTTGACTAAAACCGTAGAGTTCAGGTTGACTAAAACCGTAGAGTACAGGTTGACTAGTACAGGTTGACTAGTACAGGTTGACTAAAACCGTAGAGTTCAGGTTGACTAAAACCGTAGAGTACAGGTTTACTAAAACCGTAGAGTACAGGTTGACTAAAGCCGTAGAGTACAGGTTGACTAGTACAGGTTGACTAGTACAGGTTGACTAAAGCCGTAGAGTTCAGGTTGACTAAAACCGTAGAGTACAGGTTGACTAAAACCGTAGAGTTCAGGTTGACTAAAGCCGTAGAGTACAGGTTGACTAAAACCGTAGAGTTCAGGTTGACTAGTACAGGTTGACTAGTACAGGTTGACTAGTTCAGGTTGACTAAAACCGCAGAGTTCAGGTTGACTAAAACCGTAGAGTTCAGGTTGACTAAAACCGTAGAGTTCAGGTTGACTAAAGCCGTAGATTACAGGTTGACTAAAACCGTAGAGTTCAGGTTGACTAGTACAGGTTGACTAGTACAGGTTGACTAAAACCGTAGAGTTCAGGTTGACTAGTACAGGTTGACTAAAGCCGTAGAGTACAGGTTGACTAAAACCGTAGAGTTCAGGTTGACTAATACAGGTTGACTAAAGCCGTAGAGTTCAGGTTGACTAAAACCGTAGAGTTCAGTAGAGTAGGTACAGGTTGACTAAAAACCGTAGAGTTCAGGTTGACTAAAACCGTAGAGTTCAGGTTGACTAAAACCGTAGAGTACAGGTTGACTAAAACCGTAGAGTACAGGTTGACTAAAACCGTAGAGTACAGGTTGACTAAAACCGTTTGACTAAAACCGTAGAGTGCAGGTTGACTAAAACCGTAGAGTACAGGTTGACTAAAACCGTAGAGTTCAGGTTGACTAGTACAGGTTGACTAAAACTGTAGAGTACAGGTTGACTAAAACCGTAGAGTACAGGTTGACTAAAACCGTAGAGTACAGGTTGACTAAAACCGTAGAGTACAGGTTGACTAAAACCGTAGAGTTCAGGTTGACTAAAACCGTACAGGTTGACTAAAACCGTAGAGTTCAGGTTGACTAAAACCGTAGGTTGACTAAAACCATACAGGTTGACTAAAACCGTAGAGTTCAGGTTGACTAAAACCATAGAGTTCAGTTGACTAAAACCGTAGAGTACAGGTTGACTAAAGCCGTAGAGTACAGGTTGACTAAAACCGTAGAGTTCAGGTTGACTAAAACCGTAGAGTACAGGTTGACTAGTACAGGTTGACTAAAGCCGTAGAGTACAGGTTGACTAAAACCGTAGAGTTCAGGTTGACTAAAACCATAGAGTTTCACTAGTACAGTTGACTAAAACCATAGAGTTCAGGTTGACTAAAACCGTAGAGTTCAGGTTCACTAGTACAGGTTGACTAAAGCCGTAGAGTTCAGGTTGACTAAAACCGTAGAGTACAGGTTGACTAAAACCGTAGAGTTCAGGTTGACTAGTACAGGTTGACTAAAGCCGTAGAGTTCAGGTTGACTAAAACCGTAGAGTGCAGGTTGACTAAAACCGTAGAGTACAGGTTGACTAAAACCGTAGAGTTCAGGTTGTACAGGTTGAAAACCTGTAGAGTACAGGTTGACTAAAACCGTAGAGTACAGGTTGACTAAAACCGTAGAGTTCAGGTTGACTAAAACCGTAGAGTTCAGGTTGACTAAAACCGTAGAGTACAGGTTGACTAAAACCGTAGAGTACAGGTTGACTAAAGCCGTAGAGTACAGGTTGACTAAAACCGTAGAGTACAGGTTGACTAAAGCCGTAGAGTTCAGGTTGACTAAAACCGTAGGGTAAAGGTTGACTAAAACCGTAGGTACAGGTTATTCAAGCCGTAGAGTTCAGGTTGACTAAAACCGTAGAGTTCAGGTTGACTAAAACCGTAGAGTACAGGT
>NW_027039901.1:116209-120930 GCF_034236695.1 Oncorhynchus nerka | reverse complement strand
GAGATCATGGAACGGGCAGTCCTTCCCGGGAGGAAGAGCAGCTCCGTCTTGCGGAGGTTCAGCTTGAGGTGGTGATCCGTCATCCACATGGATATGTCTGCCAGACATGCAGAGATGCGATTCGCCACCTGGTCATCAGAAGGGGGAAAGGGAGAAGATTAATTGTGTGTCGTCTGCATAGCAATGATAGGAGAGACCATGTGAGGTTATGACAGAGCCAAGTGACTTGGTGTATAGCGAGAATAGGAGAGGGCCTAGAACAGAGCCCTGGGGGACACCAGGTGAGAGCACGTGGTGTGGAGACGGATTCTCGCCACGCCACCTGGTAGGAGCGACCTGTCAGGTAGACGCAATCCAAGCGTGGGCCATGCCGGAGATGCCCAACTCGGAGAGGGTGGAGAGGAGGATCTGATGGTTCACAGTATCGAAGGCAGCCGATAGGTCTAGAAGGATGAGAGCAGAGGAGAGAGAGTTAGCTTTAGCAGTGCGGAGCGCCTCCGTGATACGAGAGAAGAGCAGTCTCAGTTGAATGACTAGTCTTGAAACCTGACTGATTTGGATCAAGAAGGTCATTCTGAGAGAGATAGCGGGAGAGCTGGCCAAGGACGGCACGTTCAAGAGTTTTGGAGAGAAAAGAAAGAAGGGATACTGGTCTGTAGTTGTTGACATCGGAGGGATCGAGTGTAGGTTTTTTCAGAAGGGTGCAACTCTCGCTCTCTTGAAGACGGAAGGGACGTAGCCAGCGGTCAGGGATGAGTTGATGAGCGAGGTGAGGTAAGGGAGGAGGTCTCCGGAAATGGTCTGGAGAAGAGAGGAGGGGATAGGGTCAAGCGGGCAGGTTGTAGGGCGGCCGGCCGTCACAAGACGCGAGATTTCATCTGGAGAGAGAGGGAGAAAGAGGTCAGAGCACAGGGTAGGGCAGTGTGAGCAGAACCAGCGGTGTCGTTTGACTTAGCAAACGAGGATCAGATGTCGTCGACCTTCTTTTCAAAATGGTTGACGAAGTCATCTGCAGAGAGGGAGGAGGGGGGGAGGGGGAGGAGGATTCAGGAGGGAGGAGAAGGTTGCAAAGAGCTTCCTAGGGTTAGAGGCAGATGCTTGGAATTTAGAGTGGTAGAAAGTGGCTTTAGCAGCAGAGAGAGAAGAGGAAAATGTAGAGAGGAGGGAGTGAAAGGATGTCAGGTCCCGCAGGAGGCGGAGTTTTCCTCCATTTCCGCTCGGCTGCCCGGAGCCCTGTTCTGTGAGCTCGCAATGAGTCGTCGAGCCACGGAGCGGGAGGGAGGACCGAGCCGGCCTGGAGGATAGGGGACATAGAGAGTCAAAGGATGCAGAAAGGGAGGAGAGGAGGTTGAGGAGGCAGAATCAGGAGATAGGTTGGAGAAGGTTTGAGCAGAGGGAAGAGATGATAGGATGGAAGAGGAGAGAGTAACGGGGGAGAGAGAGCTGAAGGTTGGGACGGCGCTGATACCATCCGAGTAGGGGCAGTGTGGGAAGTGTTGGATGAGAGCGAGAGGGAAAAGGATACAAGGTAGTGGTCGGAGACTTGGAGGGAGTTGCAACGAGGTTAGTGGAAGAACAGCATCTAGTAAAGATGAGGTCGAGCGTATTTCCTGCCTTGTGAGTAGGGGGAAGGTGAGAGGGTGAGGTCAAGAGGGAGAGGAGTGGAAAGAAGGAGGCAGAGAGGAATGAGTCAAAGGTAGGCGTGGGGAGGTTAAAGTCGCCCAGAACTGTGAGAGGTGAGCCGTCCTCAGGAAAGGAGCTTATCAAGGCATCAAGCTCATTGATGAACTCTCCGAGGGAACCTGGAGGGCGATAAATGATAAGGATGTTAAGCTTGAAAGGGCTGGTAACTGTGACAGCATGGAATTCAAAGGAGGCGATAGACAGATGGGTAAGGGGAGAAAGAGAGAATGACCACTTGGGAGAGATGAGGATCCCGGTGCCACCACCCCGCTGACCAGAAGCTCTCGGGGTGTGCGAGAACACGTGGGCAGACGAAGAGAGAGCAGTAGGAGTAGCAGTGTTGTCTGTGGTGATCCATGTTTCCGTCAGTGCCAAGAAGTCGAGGGACTGGAGGCAGACATAGGCGGAGATGAACTCTGCCTTGTTGGCCGCAGATCGGCAGTTCCAGAGGCTACCGGAGACCTGGAACTCCACGTGGGTCGTGCGCGCTGGGACCACCAGATTAGGGTGGCCGCGGCACACGTGGTGTGGAGCGTTTGTATGGTCTGTGCAGAGAGGAGAGAACAGGGATAGACAGACACATAGTTGACAGGCTACACAAGAGGCTACGCTAATGCAAAGGAGATTGGAATGACAAGTGGACTACACGTCACGAGTGTTCAGAGAGTTAAGCTTACGTAGCAAGAATCTTATTGACTAAAATGATTAAAATGATACAGTACTGCTGAAGTAGGCTAGCTGGCAGAGGCTGCGTTGTTGACTAAGTAGGCTAGTTGGCATTGGCTGCGTTGTTGACACTACACTAATCAAGTCGTTCCGTTGAGTGTAATAGTTTCTACTGTGCTGCTATTCGGGGCTAGCTGGCTAGCTAGCAGTGTTGATTACGTTACGTTGCGTTAAAAGAACGACAATAGCTGGCTAGCTAACCTAGGAAATCGCTCTAGACTACACAATTATCTTTGATACAAAGACGGCTATGTAGCTAGCTATGTAGCTAGCTACGATCAAACAAATCAAGCCGTTGTACTGTAATGAAATGAAATGAAAATGTGATACTACTCAGGAGCGGTTTAAATGCCACTGGATTGTTGAGTGCAGAAGTTCTTGTTCGTAGACGCTGGCTAGCTACAGCGAAGCTAGCAGAGTCTCCTATGTTAAGGACGACATAAAAAACTACACACTCTAAAACTACACAATTATCTTGGGTACGAAGACAGCAAAGACAACTATGTAGCTAGCTAACACTACACTAATCAAGTCGTTCAGTTGAGTGTGTACAGTTGTGCTGCTAATCGTAGACGGTGGACTAGCTAACGGTGGACGTTAGCTAGCTGGCTACTGCAGGGCAGTGTAGACTGCGTTAGGACGACGAAATACGATAATTACGCAATTATCTATGATACAAAGACGGCTGTGTAGCTAGCTAAGAAGAAATTGCTAAGATTAGACAAATCAAACCGTTGTACTATAATGAAATGTAATGAAATGTAATACTACCTGCGGACCGAGTGCAGATGCGACCGCTCGCTCCAACCCGGAAGTTAAGTCTACAACACATTACTACCATATCATATCTATAACTACAACACATTACTACCATATCATATCTATAACTACAACACATTACTACCATATCATATCTATAACTACAACACATTACTACCATATCATATCTATAACTACAACACATTACTACCATATCATATCTATAACTACAACACATTACTACCATATCATATCTATAACTACAACACATTACTACCATATCATATCTATAACTACACCACATTACTACCATATCATATATATAACTACAACACATTACTACCAGCAGTCTGTCAGTATATCATATCTATAACTACACCTACATCTGATCACTGTCAGCATATCATATCTATAACTACACCACACACTACCAGCAGTCTAGTATATCATATCTATAACTACAACACATTACTACCATCAGTCTGTCAGTATATCATATCTATAACTACAACACATTACTACCATCAGTCTGTCAGTATATCATATCTATAACTACAACACATTACTACCATCAGTCTGTCAGTATATCATATCTATAACTACAACACATTACTACCATCAGTCTGTCAGTATATCATATCTATAACTACACCACATTACTACCATATCATATCTATAACTACACCACATTACTACCATCAGTCTGTCAGTATATCATATCTATAACTACAACACATTACTACCATATCATATCTATAACTACAACACATTACTACCATATTATCTATAACTACAACACTGTCAGTATATCATATCTATAACTACAACACATTACTACCAGCAGTCTGTCAGTATATCATATCTATAACTACAACACATTACTACCATATCATATCTATAACTACAACACATTACTACCAGCAGTCTGTCAGTATATCATATCTATAACTACAACACATTACTACCATATCATATCTATAACTATAACACATTACTACATCATCTGTCAGTATATCATATAAACTACACCATTATCTACCATCAGTCTGTCAGTATATCCATAACAGTTACTACCATCAGTCTGTCAGTATATCATATCTATAACTACACCACATTACTACCATCAGTCTGTCAGTATATCATATCTATAACTACAACACATTACTACCATATCATATCTATATCTATAACACATTACTACCATATCATATCTATAACTACACCACATTACTACCATATCATATCTATAACTACAACACATTACTACCATCAGTCTGTCAGTATATCATATCTATAACTACAACACATTACTACCATATCATATCTATAACTACAACACATTACTACCATCAGTCTGTCAGTATATCATATCTATAACTACAACACATTACTACCATATCATATCTATAACTACAACACATTACTACCAGCAGTCTGTCAGTATATCATATCTATAACTATAACACATTACTACCATATCATATCTATAACTACAACACATTACTACCATATCATATCTATAACTACAACACATTACTACCATATCATATCTA
>NW_027039901.1:97268-115709 GCF_034236695.1 Oncorhynchus nerka | reverse complement strand
TCCCTCCCCTAGTGGACCTAGATAGTCTGTGTGTTTGGTATGTAGGCTACGTGGTAAAGCAACACCTCCCGGCACAACGTCCCTCCTAGTGGACCTAGATAGTCTGTGTGTGGTATGTAGGCTACGTGATAAAGCAACACCTCCCGGCACAACGTCCCTCCCCTAGTGGACCTAGATAGTCTGTGTGTTGGTTATCAGGCTCGTGATAAAGCAACACCTCACGGCACAACGTCCCTCCCCTATGGACCCAGATAGTCTGTGTGTTGGTATGTAGGCTACGTGATAAAGCAACACCTCCCGGCACAACGTCCTCCTAGTGGACCTAGATAGTCTGTGTGTTGGTATGTAGATACATGATAAAGCAACACCTCACGGCACAACGTCCCTCCACTAGTGGACCTAGATAGTCTGTGTGTTGGTATGTAGGCTACGTGATAAAGCAACACTCCCGGCACAACGTCCCTCCCCTAGTGGACCTAGATAGTCTGTGTGTTGGTATGTAGGCTGCGTGATAAAGCAACACCTCCCGACAACGTCCCTCCACTAGTGGACCTAGATAGTCTGTGTGTTGGTATGTAGGCTCGTGATAAAGCAACACCTCCCGGCACAACGTCCCTCCCTAGTGGACCTAGATAGTCTGTGTGTTTGGTATGTAGGCTACGTGATAAAGCAACACCTCACGGCACAACGTCCCTCCCTAGTGGACCTAGATAGTCTGTGTGTTGGTATGTAGGCTACGTGATAAAGCAACACCTCCCGGCACAACGTCCCTCCCTAGTGGACCTAGATAGTCTGTGTGTTGGTATGTAGGCTACGTGATAAAGCAACACCTCACGGCACAACGTCTCTCCACTAGTGGACCTAGATAGTCTGTGTGTTGGTATGTAGGCTCGTGATAAAGCAACACCTCCCGGCACAACGTCCCTCCCTAGTGGACCTAGATAGTCTGTGTGTTGGTATGTAGGCTACGTGATGAAGCAACACCTCCCGGCACAACGTCCCTCCCTAGTGGACCTAGATAGTCTGTGTGTTGGTATGTAGGCTCGTGATAAAGCAACACCTCCCGGCACAACGTCCCTCCCCTAGTGGACCTAGATAGTCTGTGTGTTGGTATGTAGGCTACGTGATAAAGCAACACCTCCCGGCACAACGTCCCTCCCCTAGTGGACCTAGATAGTCTGTGTGTTGGTATGTAGGCTACGTGATAAAGCAACACCTCCCGGCACAACGTCTCTCCCCTAGTGGACCTAGATAGTCTGTGTGTTGGTATGTAGGCTACGTGATAAAGCAACACCTCCCGGCACAACGTCCCTCCCTAGTGGACCTAGATAGTCTGTGTGTTGGTATGTAGGCTACGTGATAAAGCAACACCTCACGGCACAACGTCCTCCCTAGTGGACCTAGATAGTCTGTGTGTTGGTATGTAGGCTACGTGATAAAGCAACACCTCACGGCACAACGTCCCTCCCCTAGTGGACCTAGATAGTCTGTGTGTTGGTATGTAGGCTACGTGATAAAGCAACACCTCACGGCACAACGTCCCTCCCCTAGTGGACCTAGATAGTCTGTGTGTTGGTATGTAGGCTACGTGATAAAGCAACACCTCCCGGCACAACGTCCCTCCCCTAGTGGACCTAGATAGTCTGTGTGTTGGTATGTAGGCTACGTGATAAAGCAACACCTCACGGCACAACGTCCCTCCCCTAGTGGACCTAGATAGTCTGTGTGTTGGTATGTAGGCTACGTGATAAAGCAACACCTCACGGCACAACGTCCCTCCACTAGTGGACCTAGATAGTCTGTGTGTTGGTATGTAGGCTCGTGATAAAAGCAACACCTCACGGCACAACGTCCCTCCCTAGTGGACCTAGATAGTCTGTGTGTTGGTATGTAGGCTACGTGATAAAGCAACACCTCCCGGCACAACGTCCCTCCCTAGTGGACCTAGATAGTCTGTGTGTTGGTATGTAGGCTACGTGATAAAGCAACACCTCCCGGCACAACGTCCCTCCCTAGTGGACCTAGATAGTCTGTGTGTTGGTATGTAGGCTACGTGATAAAGCAACACCTCACGGCACAACGTCCCTCCCCTAGTGGACCTAGATAGTCTGTGTGTTGGTATGTAGGCTACGTGATAAAGCAACACCTCCCGGCACAACGTCTCTCCCCTAGTGGACCTAGATAGTCTGTGTGTTGGTATGTAGGCTACGTGATAAAGCAACACCTCACGGCACGACGTCTCTCCCTTAGTGGACCTAGATAGTCTGTGTGTTGGTATGTAGGCTACGTGATAAAGCAACACCTCCCGGCACAACGTCCCTCCACTAGTGGACCTAGATAGTCTGTGTGTTGGTATGTAGGCTACGTGATAAAGCAACACCTCCCGGCACAACGTCTCTCCACTAGTGGACCTAGATAGTCTGTGTGTTGGTATGTAGGCTACGTGATAAAGCAACACCTCCCGGCACAACGTCCCTCCCTAGTGGACCTAGATAGTCTGTGTGTTGGTATGTAGGCTACGTGATAAAGCAACACCTCCCGGCACAACGTCCTCCCTAGTGGACCTAGATAGTCTGTGTGTTGGTATGTAGGCTACGTGATAAAGCAACACCTCCCGGCACAACGTCCCTCCCCTAGTGGACCTAGATAGTCTGTGTGTTGGTATGTAGGCTACGTGATAAAGCAACACCTCCCGGCACAACGTCCCTCCCCTAGTGGACCTAGATAGTCTGTGTGTTGGTATGTAGGCTACGTGATAAAGCAACACCTCCCGGCACAACGTCCCTCCCTAGTGGACCTAGATAGTCTGTGTGTTGGTATGTAGGCTACGTGATAAAGCAACACCTCACGGCACAACGTCCCTCCCCTAGTGGACCTAGATAGTCTGTGTGTTGGTATGTAGGCTACGTGATAAAGCAACACCTCCCGGCACAACGTCCCTCCCTAGTGGACCTAGATAGTCTGTGTGTTGGTATGTAGGCTACGTGATAAAGCAACACCTCCCGGCACAACGTCCCTCCCTAGTGGACCTAGATAGTCTGTGTGTTGGTATGTAGGCTACGTGATAAAGCAACACCTCACGGCACAACGTCCTCCACTAGTGGACCTAGATAGTCTGTGTGTTGGTATGTAGGCTACGTGATAAAGCAACACCTCACGGCACAACGTCCCTCCCTAGTGGACCTAGATAGTCTGTGTGTTGGTATGTAGGCTACGTGATAAAGCAACACCTCCCGGCACAACGTCCCTCCCCTAGTGGACCTAGATAGTCTGTGTGTTGGTATGTAGGCTACGTGATAAAGCAACACCTCCCGGCACAACGTCCCTCCCTAGTGGACCTAGATAGTCTGTGTGTTGGTATGTAGGCTACGTGATAAAGCAACACCTCACGGCACAACGTCCCTCCCCTAGTGGACCTAGATAGTCTGTGTGTTGGTATGTAGGCTACGTGATAAAGCAACACCTCCCGGCACAACGTCTCTCCCTAGTGGACCTAGATAGTCTGTGTGTTGGTATGTAGGCTACGTGATAAAGCAACACCTCACGGCACAACGTCTCTCCCTAGTGGACCTAGATAGTCTGTGTGTTGGTATGTAGGCTACGTGATAAAGCAACACCTCACGGCACAACGTCCCTCCCTAGTGGACCTAGATAGTCTGTGTGTTGGTATGTAGGCTACGTGATAAAGCAACACCTCACGGCACAACGTCCCTCCCTAGTGGACCTAGATAGTCTGTGTGTTGGTATGTAGGCTACGTGATAAAGCAACACCTCCCGGCACAACGTCCCTCCCTAGTGGACCTAGATAGTCTGTGTGTTGGTATGTAGGCTACGTGATAAAGCAACACCTCCCGGCACAACGTCCCTCCCCTAGTGGACCTAGATAGTCTGTGTGTTGGTATGTAGGCTACGTGATAAAGCAACACCTCACGGCACAACGTCCCTCCACTAGTGGACCTAGATAGTCTGTGTGTTGGTATGTAGGCTACGTGATGAAGCAACACCTCACGGCACAACGTCCCTCCCCTAGTGGACCTAGATAGTCTGTGTGTTGGTATGTAGGCTACGTGATAAAGCAACACCTCCCGGCACAACGTCCCTCCCCTAGTGGACCTAGATAGTCTGTGTGTTGGTATGTAGGCTACGTGATAAAGCAACACCTCCCGGCACAACGTCCCTCCCCTAGTGGACCTAGATAGTCTGTGTGTTGGTATGTAGGCTACGTGATAAAGCAACACCTCACGGCACAACGTCTCTCCCCTAGTGGACCTAGATAGTCTGTGTGTTGGTATGTAGGCTACGTGATAAAGCAACACCTCCCGGCACAACGTCTCTCCCCTAGTGGACCTAGATAGTCTGTGTGTTGGTATGTAGGCTACGTGATAAAGCAACACCTCACGGCACGACGTCTCTCCCTTAGTGGACCTAGATAGTCTGTGTGTTGGTATGTAGGCTACGTGATAAAGCAACACCTCCCGGCACAACGTCCCTCCACTAGTGGACCTAGATAGTCTGTGTGTTGGTATGTAGGCTACGTGATAAAGCAACACCTCCCGGCACAACGTCCCTCCACTAGTGGACCTAGATAGTCTGTGTGTTGGTATGTAGGCTACGTGATAAAGCAACACCTCCCGGCACAACGTCCCTCCCCTAGTGGACCTAGATAGTCTGTGTGTTGGTATGTAGGCTACGTGATAAAGCAACACCTCCCGGCACAACGTCCCTCCCCTAGTGGACCTAGATAGTCTGTGTGTTGGTATGTAGGCTACGTGATAAAGCAACACCTCCCGGCACAACGTCTCTCCCCTAGTGGACCTAGATAGTCTGTGTGTTGGTATGTAGGCTACGTGATAAAGCAACACCTCCCGGCACAACGTCCCTGCCCTAGTGGACCTAGATAGTCTGTGTGTTGGTATGTAGGCTACGTGATAAAGCAACACCTCCCGGCACAACGTCTCTCCCCTAGTGGACCTAGATAGTCTGTGTGTTGGTATGTAGGCTACGTGATAAAGCAACACCTCCCGGCACAACGTCCCTCCCCTAGTGGACCTAGATAGTCTGTGTGTTGGTATGTAGGCTACGTGATAAAGCAACACCTCCCGGCACAACGTCTCTCCCTAGTGGACCTAGATAGTCTGTGTGTTGGTATGTAGGCTACGTGATAAAGCAACACCTCCCGGCACAACGTCCCTCCCTAGTGGACCTAGATAGTCTGTGTGTTGGTATGTAGGCTACGTGATAAAGCAACACCTCCGGCACAACGTCCCTCCCTAGTGGACCTAGATAGTCTGTGTGTTGGTATGTAGGCTACGTGATAAAGCAACACCTCCCGGCACAACGTCCCTCCCCTAGTGGACCTAGATAGTCTGTGTGTTGGTATGTAGGCTACGTGATAAAGCAACACCTCACGGCACAACGTCTCTCCACTAGTGGACCTAGATAGTCTGTGTGTTGGTATGTAGGCTACGTGATAAAGCAACACCTCCCGGCACAACGTCCCTCCCTAGTGGACCTAGATAGTCTGTGTGTTGGTATGTAGGCTACGTGATAAAGCAACACCTCCCGGCACAACGTCCCTCCCCTAGTGGACCTAGATAGTCTGTGTGTTGGTATGTAGGCTACGTGATAAAGCAACACCTCCCGGCACAACGTCCCTCCCCTAGTGGACCTAGATAGTCTGTGTGTTGGTATGTAGGCTACGTGATAAAGCAACACCTCCCGGCACAACGTCCCTCCCTAGTGGACCTAGATAGTCTGTGTGTTGGTATGTAGGCTACGTGATAAAGCAACACCTCCCGGCACAACGTCCCTCCCTAGTGGACCTAGATAGTCTGTGTGTTGGTATGTAGGCTACGTGATAAAGCAACACCTCACGGCACAACGTCCCTCCCTAGTGGACCTAGATAGTCTGTGTGTTGGTATGTAGGCTACGTGATAAAGCAACACCTCACGGCACAACGTCCCTCCCTAGTGGACCTAGATAGTCTGTGTGTTGGTATGTAGGCTACGTGATAAAGCAACACCTCACGGCACAACGTCCCTCCCTAGTGGACCTAGATAGTCTGTGTGTTGGTATGTAGGCTACGTGATAAAGCAACACCTCACGGCACAACGTCCCTCCCTAGTGGACCTAGATAGTCTGTGTGTTGGTATGTAGGCTACGTGATAAAGCAACACCTCCCGGCACAACGTCCCTCCCCTAGTGGACCTAGATAGTCTGTGTGTTGGTATGTAGGCTACGTGATAAAGCAACACCTCCCGGCACAACGTCCCTCCCCTAGTGGACCTAGATAGTCTGTGTGTTGGTATGTAGGCTACGTGATAAAGCAACACCTCCCGGCACAACGTCCCTCCCTAGTGGACCTAGATAGTCTGTGTGTTGGTATGTAGGCTACGTGATAAAGCAACACCTCCCGGCACAACGTCCCTCCCTAGTGGACCTAGATAGTCTGTGTGTTGGTATGTAGGCTACGTGATAAAGCAACACCTCCCGGCACAACGTCCCTCCCTAGTGGACCTAGATAGTCTGTGTGTTGGTATGTAGGCTACGTGATAAAGCAACACCTCCCGGCACAACGTCCCTCCCTAGTGGACCTAGATAGTCTGTGTGTTGGTATGTAGGCTACGTGATAAAGCAACACCTCCCGGCACAACGTCCCTCCCTAGTGGACCTAGATAGTCTGTGTGTTGGTATGTAGGCTACGTGATAAAGCAACACCTCCCGGCACAACGTCCCTCCCTAGTGGACCTAGATAGTCTGTGTGTTGGTATGTAGGCTACGTGATAAAGCAACACCTCCCGGCACAACGTCCCTCCCTAGTGGACCTAGATAGTCTGTGTGTTGGTATGTAGGCTACGTGATAAAGCAACACCTCCCGGCACAACGTCTCTCCCTAGTGGACCTAGATAGTCTGTGTGTTGGTATGTAGGCTACGTGATAAAGCAACACCTCCCGGCACAACGTCCCTCCCCTAGTGGACCTAGATAGTCTGTGTGTTGGTATGTAGGCTACGTGATAAAGCAACACCTCCCGGCACAACGTCTCTCCCTAGTGGACCTAGATAGTCTGTGTGTTGGTATGTAGGCTACGTGATAAAGCAACACCTCCCGGCACAACGTCCCTCCCCTAGTGGACCTAGATAGTCTGTGTGTTGGTATGTAGGCTACGTGATAAAGCAACACCTCCCGGCACAACGTCTCTCCCTAGTGGACCTAGATAGTCTGTGTGTTGGTATGTAGGCTACGTGATAAAGCAACACCTCCCGGCACAACGTCCCTCCCCTAGTGGACCTAGATAGTCTGTGTGTTGGTATGTAGGCTACGTGATAAAGCAACACCTCCCGGCACAACGTCTCTCCCTAGTGGACCTAGATAGTCTGTGTGTTGGTATGTAGGCTACGTGATAAAGCAACACCTCCCGGCACAACGTCCCTCCCCTAGTGGACCTAGATAGTCTGTGTGTTGGTATGTAGGCTACGTGATAAAGCAACACCTCCCGGCACAACGTCTCTCCCTAGTGGACCTAGATAGTCTGTGTGTTGGTATGTAGGCTACGTGATAAAGCAACACCTCCCGGCACAACGTCCCTCCCCTAGTGGACCTAGATAGTCTGTGTGTTGGTATGTAGGCTACGTGATAAAGCAACACCTCACGGCACAACGTCCTCCCTAGTGGACCTAGATAGTCTGTGTGTTGGTATGTAGGCTACGTGATAAAGCAACACCTCCCGGCACAACGTCCCTCCCCTAGTGGACCTAGATAGTCTGTGTGTTGGTATGTAGGCTACGTGATAAAGCAACACCTCCCGGCACAACGTCCCTCCCCTAGTGGACCTAGATAGTCTGTGTGTTGGTATGTAGGCTACGTGATAAAGCAACACCTCCCGGCACAACGTCCCTCCCTAGTGGACCTAGATAGTCTGTGTGTTGGTATGTAGGCTACGTGATAAAGCAACACCTCCCGGCACAACGTCCCTCCCTAGTGGACCTAGATAGTCTGTGTGTTGGTATGTAGGCTACGTGATAAAGCAACACCTCCCGGCACAACGTCCCTCCCTAGTGGACCTAGATAGTCTGTGTGTTGGTATGTAGGCTACGTGATAAAGCAACACCTCCCGGCACAACGTCCCTCCCTAGTGGACCTAGATAGTCTGTGTGTTGGTATGTAGGCTACGTGATAAAGCAACACCTCCCGGCACAACGTCTCTCCCTAGTGGACCTAGATAGTCTGTGTGTTGGTATGTAGGCTACGTGATAAAGCAACACCTCACGGCACAACGTCCCTCCCTAGTGGACCTAGATAGTCTGTGTGTTGGTATGTAGGCTACGTGATAAAGCAACACCTCCCGGCACAACGTCCCTCCCTAGTGGACCTAGATAGTCTGTGTGTTGGTATGTAGGCTACGTGATAAAGCAACACCTCCCGGCACAACGTCCCTCCCTAGTGGACCTAGATAGTCTGTGTGTTGGTATGTAGGCTACGTGATAAAGCAACACCTCCCGGCACAACGTCCCCCCTAGTGGACCTAGATAGTCTGTGTGTTGGTATGTAGGCTACGTGATAAAGCAACACCTCCCGGCACAACGTCCCTCCCCTAGTGGACCTAGATAGTCTGTGTGTTGGTATGTAGGCTACGTGATAAAGCAACACCTCCCGGCACAACGTCCCTCCCCTAGTGGACCTAGATAGTCTGTGTGTTGGTATGTAGGCTACGTGATAAAGCAACACCTCCCGGCACAACGTCTCTCCCTAGTGGACCTAGATAGTCTGTGTGTTGGTATGTAGGCTACGTGATAAAGCAACACCTCCCGGCACAACGTCCCTCCCCTAGTGGACCTAGATAGTCTGTGTGTTGGTATGTAGGCTACGTGATAAAGCAACACCTCCCGGCACAACGTCCTCCCTAGTGGACCTAGATAGTCTGTGTGTTGGTATGTAGGCTACGTGATAAAGCAACACCTCCCGGCACAACGTCCCTCCCTAGTGGACCTAGATAGTCTGTGTGTTGGTATGTAGGCTACGTGATAAAGCAACACCTCCCGGCACAACGTCCCTCCCTAGTGGACCTAGATAGTCTGTGTGTTGGTATGTAGGCTACGTGATAAAGCAACACCTCCCGGCACAACGTCCCTCCCCTAGTGGACCTAGATAGTCTGTGTGTTGGTATGTAGGCTACGTGATAAAGCAACACCTCCCGGCACAACGTCCCTCCCCTAGTGGACCTAGATAGTCTGTGTGTTGGTATGTAGGCTACGTGATAAAGCAACACCTCCCGGCACAACGTCCCTCCCCTAGTGGACCTAGATAGTCTGTGTGTTGGTATGTAGGCTACGTGATAAAGCAACACCTCCCGGCACAACGTCCCTCCCCTAGTGGACCTAGATAGTCTGTGTGTTGGTATGTAGGCTACGTGATAAAGCAACACCTCCCGGCACAACGTCCCTCCCCTAGTGGACCTAGATAGTCTGTGTGTTGGTATGTAGGCTACGTGATAAAGCAACACCTCCCGGCACAACGTCCCTCCCTAGTGGACCTAGATAGTCTGTGTGTTGGTATGTAGGCTACGTGATAAAGCAACACCTCCCGGCACAACGTCCCTCCCCTAGTGGACCTAGATAGTCTGTGTGTTGGTATGTAGGCTACGTGATAAAGCAACACCTCCCGGCACAACGTCTCTCCCCTAGTGGACCTAGATAGTCTGTGTGTTGGTATGTAGGCTACGTGATAAAGCAACACCTCCCGGCACAACGTCTCTCCCCTAGTGGACCTAGATAGTCTGTGTGTTGGTATGTAGGCTACGTGATAAAGCAACACCTCCCGGCACAACGTCCCTCCACTAGTGGACCTAGATAGTCTGTGTGTTGGTATGTAGGCTACGTGATAAAGCAACACCTCCCGGCACAACGTCTCTCCACTAGTGGACCTAGATAGTCTGTGTGTTGGTATGTAGGCTACGTGATAAAGCAACACCTCCCGGCACAACGTCCCTCCCCTAGTGGACCTAGATAGTCTGTGTGTTGGTATGTAGGCTACGTGATAAAGCAACACCTCCCGGCACAACGTCCCTCCCCTAGTGGACCTAGATAGTCTGTGTGTTGGTATGTAGGCTACGTGATAAAGCAACACCTCCCGGCACAACGTCCCTCCCTAGTGGACCTAGATAGTCTGTGTGTTGGTATGTAGGCTACGTGATAAAGCAACACCTCCCGGCACAACGTCCCTCCCCTAGTGGACCTAGATAGTCTGTGTGTTGGTATGTAGGCTACGTGATAAAGCAACACCTCCCGGCACAACGTCCCTCCCCTAGTGGACCTAGATAGTCTGTGTGTTGGTATGTAGGCTACGTGATAAAGCAACACCTCCCGGCACAACGTCCCTCCCTAGTGGACCTAGATAGTCTGTGTGTTGGTATGTAGGCTACGTGATAAAGCAACACCTCCCGGCACAACGTCCCTCCCCTAGTGGACCTAGATAGTCTGTGTGTTGGTATGTAGGCTACGTGATAAAGCAACACCTCCCGGCACAACGTCTCTCCCCTAGTGGACCTAGATAGTCTGTGTGTTGGTATGTAGGCTACGTGATAAAGCAACACCTCCCGGCACAACGTCCCTGCCCTAGTGGACCTAGATAGTCTGTGTGTTGGTATGTAGGCTACGTGATAAAGCAACACCTCCCGGCACAACGTCTCTCCCCTAGTGGACCTAGATAGTCTGTGTGTTGGTATGTAGGCTACGTGATAAAGCAACACCTCCCGGCACAACGTCCCTCCCCTAGTGGACCTAGATAGTCTGTGTGTTGGTATGTAGGCTACGTGATAAAGCAACACCTCACGGCACAACGTCCCTCCCCTAGTGGACCTAGATAGTCTGTGTGTTGGTATGTAGGCTACGTGATAAAGCAACACCTCCCGGCACAACGTCCCTCCCCTAGTGGACCTAGATAGTCTGTGTGTTGGTATGTAGGCTACGTGATAAAGCAACACCTCCCGGCACAACGTCCCTCCCCTAGTGGACCTAGATAGTCTGTGTGTTGGTATGTAGGCTACGTGATAAAGCAACACCTCCCGGCACAACGTCCCCCCTAGTGGACCTAGATAGTCTGTGTGTTGGTATGTAGGCTACGTGATAAAGCAACACCTCCCGGCACAACGTCCCTCCCCTAGTGGACCTAGATAGTCTGTGTGTTGGTATGTAGGCTACGTGATAAAGCAACACCTCCCGGCACAACGTCTCTCCCCTAGTGGACCTAGATAGTCTGTGTGTTGGTATGTAGGCTACGTGATGAAGCAACACCTCACGGCACAACGTCCCTCCCCTATTGGACCTAGATAGTCTGTGTGTTGGTATGTAGGCTACGTGATAAAGCAACACCTCACGGCACAACGTCTCTCCCCTAGTGGACCTAGATAGTCTGTGTGTTGGTATGTAGGCTACGTGATAAAGCAACACCTCCCGGCACAACGTCCCTCCCCTAGTGGACCTAGATAGTCTGTGTGTTGGTATGTAGGCTACGTGTGCCTTCTGTCAAAAATAAATAAATATATATATGTAGTTCTGTCCTTGAGCTGTTCTTGTCTTTTACCGTTGTGTATCATGTCAGGTTTCATGTTCTGTGTTGCTTTTGCAACAGCTACTGGGGATCCTAATGAAAGTCTTAAAAGGAGATGATCAAGGACTCAGTATCCTAATGAAAGTCTTAAAAGGAGATGATCACGGACTCAGTATCCTAATGAAAGTCTTAAAAGGAGATGATCACGGACTCAGTATCCTAATGAAAGTCTTAAAAGGAGATGATCAAGGACTCAGTAAATAGTAAAAGGAGATGATCAAGGACTCAGTAAATAGTAAAAGGAGATGATCAAGGACTCAGTAAATAGTAAAAGGAGATGATCAAGGACTCAGTAAATAGTAAAAGGAGATGATCAAGGACTCAGTAAATAGTAAAAGGAGATGATCAAGGACTCAGTAAATAGTAAAAGGAGATGATCAAGGACTCAGTAAATAGTAAAAGGAGATGATCAAGGACTCAGTAAATAGTAAAAGGAGATGATCAAGGACTCAGTAAATAGTAAAAGGAGATGATCAAGGACTCAGTAAATAGTAAAAAGGGGATGATCAAGGACTCAGTAAATAGTAAAAGGAGATGATCAAGGACTCAGTAAATAGTAAAAAGGGGATGATCATATTTATATTGCGTTTCTTTCATGTTTTTTTTCCAGTTTTAAACACCATTTTTTTACATTGAAGAACATGAACTTTGCCACTGTAAATAGGGAGGAGATGATCAAGGCTCTAAGCCGTCAAAAGGAGATGATCAAGACTCAGTAAATCCTAATGAAAGGGATGATCAAAATTGGAGATGAAACACCATCAAAGGACTTTGCCACTGTGAGGGAGGAGAATGTGGCCTAAGCCGTCCCAAGACTCAGTATCCTAATGAAAGGAGATGATCAAGGACTTTGCCACTGTGAGGGAGGAGAATGTGGCCTAAGCCGTCCCAAGACTCAGTATCCTAATGAAAGGAGATGATCAAGGACTTTGCCACTGTGAGGGAGGAGAATGTGGCCTAAGCCGTCCCAAGATCACAGGCCATAAACATTCCAGTGGGAAAGTAGACTACACAACATTTCACTCAGGCTTTTACCACAACAATAAAAAATAAAATAAAACCCTTCCAGCACACAGCATATGTTTGCCACTTGGACCACAGATAAGAGATTCCTATTTTTCTTAAAACTCTGTAACTAAACAACAGTTAGTTCATTAACACACTTTGTTCCTTGTAAAGGAACAGTGAGACCCAGAGAGCCCAGGCAGTATGTCTTCCATGTTTATGGGACTGAGGAAGCCCAAGGCTTTTAGGTTTCCTTGTAAAGGAACAGTGAGACCCAGAGAGCCCAGGCAGTATGTCTTCCATGTTTATGGGACTGAGGAAGCCCAAGGCTTTTAGGTTTCCTTGTAAAGGAACAGTGAGACCCAGAGAGCCCAGGCAGTATGTCTTCCATGTTTATGGGACTGAGGAAGCCCAAGGCTTTTAGGTTTCCTTGTAAAGGAACAGTGAGACCCAGAGAGCCCAGGCAGTATGTCTTCCATGTTTATGGGACTGAGGAAGCCCAAGGCTTTTAGGTTTCCTTGTAAAGGAACAGTGAGACCCAGAGAGCCCAGGCAGTATGTCTTCCATGTTTATGGGACTGAGGAAGCCAAAGGCTTTTAGGTTTCCTTGTAAAGGAACAGTGAGACCCAGAGAGCCCAGGCAGTATGTCTTCCATGTTTATGGGACTGAGGAAGCCCAAGGCTTTTAGGTTTCCTTGTAAAGGAACAGTGAGACCCAGAGAGCCCAGGCAGTATGTCTTCCATGTTTATGGGACTGAGGAAGCCCAAGGCTTTTAGGTTTCCTTGTAAAGGAACAGTGAGACCCAGAGAGCCCAGGCAGTATGTCTTCCATGTTTATGGGACTGAGGAAGCCCAAGGCTTTTAGGTTTCCTTGTAAAGGAACAGTGAGACCCAGAGAGCCCAGGCAGTATGTCTTCCATGTTTATGGGACTGAGGAAGCCCAAGGCTTTTAGGTTTCCTTGTAAAGGAACAGTGAGACCCAGAGAGCCCAGGCAGTATGTCTTCCATGTTTATGGGACTGAGGAAGCCCAAGGCTTTTAGGTTTGCCTACCGTGGATAATTCATCTCTTATAAAAAGCAGAAAGGCTATTGTTTTGAAATATGACAGTAAACCTAATTTTTGACAGAATAATTAAAGATAAAAGGACAAACAGAGACGCTGTACTGTATTGATGTTCAAAATAAATGAAAAAATGGCAAAGTGCTGCACCAATATGAGCTGTGGATGGATGGTATTGAATAAATAAACCCCTTTCTAATGTTATAACTAATGTCTCTAGTATGGACATGACAGAATATAGACACTCCTAATGTTATAACTAATGTCTCTAGTATGGACATGACAGAATATAGAGTCTCCTAATGTTATAACTAATGTCTCTAGTATGGACATGACAGAATATAGACACTCCTAATGTTATAACTAATGTCTCTAGTATGGACATGACAGAATATAGACACTCCTAATGTTATAACTAATGTCTCTAGTATGGACATGACAGAATATAGACACTCCTAATGTTATAACTAATGTCTCTAGTATGGACATGACAGAATATAGAGTCTCCTAATGTTATAACTAATGTCTCTAGTATGGACATGAAATAATAACTAAACTGCAAACAATCTGTGTCCCAAATGACACCCTATTCCCTTTATAGTGCAGTAAATTGGCCAGAGCCCTATGGGCCCAGATCAAAACTAGTGCACTAAATTGGCCAGAGCCCTATGGACCCAGATCAAAAGTAGCGCACTAAATTGGCCAGAGCCCTATGGGCCCAGATCAAAAGTAGTGCACTATATTTTGACAAAAACACTGGGTGAAGTACTGACTGCATAATAACATTATAACTAGCATGTACAGCATCAGTCTGTCAGTAGTGTTACAAAGTATAGACACTCAATGTATAGTCCATGTCTGTCAGTAGTGTTATAATAGTATATAGCATGAATAGTGTTATAATAGCGTGTACAGTCCATCAGTCTGTCACTAGTGTCTATAGTATGGAGCATGTACAGTCTATCAGTCTGTCAGTAGTGTTATAACTAATGTACAGTCCATCAGTCTGTCAGTAGTGACAGAATAGTATAACAGCATGTACAGTCTATCAGTCTGTCAGTAGTGTTATAACAGCATGTACAGTCCATCAGTCTGTCAGTAGTGTTATAATAGCATGTACAGTCCATCAGTCTGTCAGTAGTGTTATAATAGTATAACAGCATGTCTCTATCAGTCTGTCAGTAGTGTTATAATAGCATGACAGAATCAGTCTGTCAGTAGTGTTATAATAGTATAACAGCATGTACAATCCATCAGTCTGGACATGACAGAATAGCATGACAGTCTCAGTCTGTCAATGTTATAACTAAATCCATCAGTCTGTCAGTAGTGTTATAATATGACAGAACAGTCCATCAGTCTGTCAGTAATGTTATAATAACTAATGTCAGTCTGTCAGTAGTGATAATGACAGAATATAGACAGTCCATCATGTCAGTATAACTAATGTCTGTCAGTAGTGTTATAATAGTATAACAGCATATACAGTCCATCAGTCTGTCAGTAGTGTTATAATAGCATGTACAGTCCATCAGTCTCTCAGTAGTGTTATAATAGCATGTACAGTCCACCAGTCTGTCAAGTGTTATAATAGCATGTACAGTCCATCAGTCTGTCAGTAGTGTTATAATAGCATGTAAGTCCATCAATCTGTCAGTATGTTATAACAGCATGTACAGTCCATCAGTATGTCACAGTGACAGAATATAGAGTCCATCAGTCTGTCAGTATGTTATAACTAATGTACAGTCCATCAGTCATGACAGAAGTGTTATAGTCCATCAGTCTGTCAATGTTATAACTAATGTACAGTCCATAGTATGTGACATGACAGAATCCATAGAGTGTCAGTAGTGTTATAACTAGCATGTCTCCATCAGTCTGGACATACAGAATAATAGCATGTACAGTCCATCAGTCTAATGTTATAACTAGCATGTACAGTCCATCAGTCTGTCAGTAGTGACAGAATAGCATGTACAGTCCATCAGTCTGTCAGTAGTGTTATAATAGCATGTACAGTCCATCAGTCTGTCAGTATGTTATAATAGCAGTAATATCAGTCTGTCAGTAGTGTTATAACTAGCATGTACAGTCCATCAGTCTGTCAGTAGTGTTATAGACAGCATGTAAGTCCATCAGTCTGTCAGTAGTGTTATAGTATGGAGCATGACAGAATCCATCAGTCTGTCAGTAGTGTTATAACTAATGTACTCCATCAGTCTGTCAGTATGATAATAGCATAGTCAGTCCATCATGTTATAACTAATGTACAGTCCATCAGTCTGTCAGTAGTGTTATAACAGATAACATGTACAGTCCATCAGTCTGTCAGTAGTGTTATAACAGCATGTACAGTCCATCAGTCTGTCAGTAGTGTTATAATAGCATGTACAGTCTCAGTCTGTCAGTAGTGTTATAATAGCATGTACAGTCCATCAGTCTGTCAGTAGTGTTATAATAGCATGTACAGCCATCAGTCTGTCAGTAGTGTTATAATAGCATGTACAGTCCATCAGTCTGTCAGTAGTGTTATAATAGCATGTAGACAGTCCATCATGTTGTAACTAGTGTTATAATAGTATAATAGCATGTACAGTATCAGTCTGTCAGTAATGTTATAATAGCATGTACATGTCCATCAGTCTGTCAGTAGTGTTATAATAGTATAACAGCATGTACAGTCCATCAGTCTGTCAGTAGTGTTATAATAGCATGTACAGTCCATCAGTCTGTCAGTAGTGTTATAATAGCAGTACAGTCCATCAGTCTGTCAATGTTATAATAATGTCTAAATATGGACATGTACAGTCCATCAGTCTGTCAGTAGTGTTATAACTAGCATGTACAGTCCATCAGTCTGTCAGTAGTGTTATAATAGCATAAACAGTCCATCTGTCAATCAGTAGTGTTATAATAGCATGTACAATCCATCAGTCTGTCAGTAGTGTTATAATAGTGTACAGTCCATCAGTCTGTCAGTAGTGTTATAAAGCCCATCAGTCAAAAGTAGTGTTATAAAGCATGTACAAGCCATCAGTCTGTCAGTATGTTATGTAGTCCATCAGTCTGTCAGTAGTGTTATAATAGCATGTACAATCCATCAGTCTGTCAGTAGTGTTATAATAGTATGACAAAAATCAGTCTGTCAGTAGTGTTATAACAGCATGTACAGTCCATCAGTCTGTCAGTAGTGTTATAATAGCATGTACAGCATCAGTCTGTCAGTAGTGTTATAATAGTATAACAGCATGTACAATCCATCAGTCTGTCAGTAGTGTTATAATAGCATGTACAGTCTATCAGTCTGTCAGTAGTGTTATAATAGCATGTACAATCCATCAGTCTGTCAGTAGTGTTATAATAGCATGTACAGTCCATCAGTCTGTCAGTAGTGTTATAATAGCATGTACAGTCCATCAGTCTGTCAGTAGTGTTATAATAGCATAATAGCATGTACAGTCCATCAGTCTGTCAGTAGTGTTATACAGTCCATCAGTCTGTCAGTAGTGTTATAATAGTATAACAGCATGTACAGTCCATCAGTCTGTCAGTAGTGTTATAACAGCATGTACAGTCCATCAGTCTGTCAGTAGTGTTATAATAGCATGTACAGTCCATCAGTCTGTCAGTAGTGTTATAATAGCATGTACAGCCATCAGTCTGTCAGTAGTGTTATAATAGCATGTACAGTCCATCAGTCTGTCAGTAGTGTTATAATAGCATGTACAGTCCATCAGTCTGTCAGTAGTGTTATAATAGCATAATAGCATGTACAGTCCATCAGTCTGTCAGTAGTGTTAGTGTTACAGTAGTCTGTCAGTATATAATAGCATAACAGCATGTACAGTCCATCAGTCTGTCAGTAGTGTTATAATAGCATGTACAGTCCATCAGTCTGTCAGTAGTGTTATAATAGCATGTACAGTCCATCAGTCTGTCAGTAGTGTTATAATAGCATGTACAGTCCATCAGTCTGTCAGTAGTGTTATAATAGCATGTACAGTCCATCAGTCTGTCAGTAGTGTTATAACAGCATGTACAGTCCATCAGTCTGTCAGTAGTGTTATAATAGCATGTACAGTCCATCAGTCTGTCAGTAGTGTTATAATAGCATGTACAGTCCATCAGTCTGTCAGTAGTGTTATAATAGTATAACAGCATGTACAGTCCATCAGTCTGTCAGTAGTGTTATAATAGCATGTACAGTCCATCAGTCTGTCAGTAGTGTTATAATAGCATGTACAGTCCATCAGTCTGTCAGTAGTGTTATAATAGCATGTACAGTCCATCAGTCTGTCAGTAGTGTTATAATAGCATGTTATAATAGTGTTATAATAGCATGTACAGTCCATCAGTCTGTCAGTAGTGTTATAATAGCATGTACAGTCCATCAGTCTGTCAGTAGTGTTATAACAGCATGTACAGTCCATCAGTCTGTCAGTAGTGTTATAATAGTATAATAGCATGTACAGTCCATCAGTCTGTCAGTAGTGTTATAATAGCATGTACAGTCCATCAGTCTGTCAGTAGTGTTATAATAGTATAACAGCATGTACAGTCCATCAGTCTGTCAGTAGTGTTATAACAGCATGTACAGTCCATCAGTCTGTCAGTAGTGTTATAATAGTATAACAGCATGTACAGTCCATCAGTCTGTCAGTAGTGTTATAATAGTATAATAGCATGTACAGTCCATCAGTCTGTCAGTAGTGTTATAATAGCATGTACAGTCCATCAGTCTGTCAGTAGTGTTATAATAGCATGTAC